>NC_056568.1:30263728-30347191 GCF_013358625.1 Macadamia integrifolia
TAACAAATAAACTAACCCATAAATAACCACTTAAATGGACTTGAGTGGTGATTGGCTTTCCTCCTGCGATAGCTCAGTCCAAAGTGGGGATCTACAGAACCTCTCCCCCCTCTCTATAGGGATTGGGCTTTGTTTGTAATGTTTTCTTCCCTTCTCTTTTCGTTTTTCCCCGTTTTGTGACCCCTTGTTTCCCCTTTCCATTTTTCTAACGAATTATTTATTCACCCAAAAGAAACACTGAATAACAAATAAAATACAGAACAAGATTATATCTAGGGTAGCTAATAAAGGAAATCCTATATTCTTACCTCCAACCCATATTTTAGGCCCATTGAAGTGTCCTATGAAAACCCATTCGACAAAGGTCCAACTGTATAGAACCCATCCCAATGCTTATTTTCACTAAAACAAGCCCACATCTGTGATTTATTTGCATCAACATAACTCAGGTACAAGATGTGAGGAAGCATTGGGAAGGAAGACAATGAGTAAAAGTGCGTTCCATACTTTGAGGCCTTCCCTACGGTTTCATAATATGTCATCAGGTAAAACCTGGTTTTATTTTATTTTATTATTACTTTTATTACTTATTGGTAGAGGTGGAATTTCTTATCGAAGCATTAGTGGGTTGCACCTTAGTAGGCTTACTGCGTACCTGATCATGCCCAAAGCCCAACCAAGAAAAAGGTTGAGGGTGGGCTGGTTTTCTGGGCCTGGGTTGAAAAAAACAAACTCCTAGCTGGTTTGGCCTTGGGTAACTCAAAATCCACCCCATAGAAACTTGAGCCTTTCATATATGATATATATACATGTATCATATAGTGGCACCAAGTTACTATCATAGTTGTCAAGGCGACAAGGTAACCGAAGGCGGTGGAAGGGTGTCTAAGTGCTTAGGTGACAAGGCGCCTTTCTAGGCGTTGCTTAGGTGCCCAAGTGTTCATAGTTTCTTTCTTTTCTAGCATTATTTATTATGCTACATATACCTTATATCATCTAAAATCAACAGTAAGCCATATCAAATCATCAAAAATCAACATTTAGCCGTATCAAATCATTAAAAATCAAAATTTAGAGAAATGTTCTTATTCTCTAATAAGTTTGATTGGTGAAATGATTTTATTTTTAGTTGAGACTTTTTGTATTGGGTCGAGCACAAAACCAGCTTTCCAACAAATCCAAGTTTGCTTAAATCCAAACTGTATTGACAAAGTTATGTTGCAGTAAAACTATTTTAAGGTGCGTGAATGTTGTTAAAAATCGCCTGAATGAAAATAAAGTTATGGACATCAGAACACAAGAATATTTTATCGTGCTTTTGGTTTTTAGCAATGTCTTATCATAAGAAGAATTATGGAATTTTTAGATTTGGGAAAAGCCCCAGCATTTGAAAGTTGAAAATCACCCCTACAAACAAAAATCCAGCTTTTGTTCTTGAACTGGGGGGAATTGACTTTTTATCCTTTTGGATTTTGATTTTTAAAATACTTTTATTGGATCAAATACATGAATAATATTTTAAGTAAATGAAATAACATCATTTACCATAAATAAGTGTCAAACCTTGGTTGATACTATTTCAAGGTATCTTTCAATGAGGAGACATGTGCCTAAACCCCAAGAAAACCAGTTGGACACCTAGGCGGCGCCGTGACAACTATGGTTTTTAGAATAAATTCCATACATTTTAATGGTGGTGGAGTTTGTTACTTGGTCTTGAGCTTATATAGGTAAATTAGTTTAGAAATTATTTTGGAAGGAAACGAAGAAATTAGTTTTCTTTTAAATGTGTTCGGATTAACTAATGGATGATGGTATATATTCAATGTAAATGCACCTCTTTGTTTTGAGTTTATTGCCCAAGTCCCCAATAGTATTGACCTCAAAAAATCAGCCAAAAGCTGATCAAACCCAAGAAAGCCTGAGCGACTGCAGGCTTAAAATTTTTTGATTGGTTTGGGCTTGAGGTCTACAATCCCAAACTTGACATCTTGTTATGCTTGGGCAGTGGGGCTGTGCTTGACATTTTAAACATTGGGTCGGGCTGGGGCCACCCTCTGGCCTGTGCACCCTGCTCAATGCATCACCCTAGAAAGCATAACCTAACATTTTATTAGCCCATGGAAGATGCAATGAGATATATGATATATCCTTGGTTTAACTCCTAGATTTGTGTAGTGAAGTCTTCTGGGAATTTTATTTTATTTCATAAAATCACTTTATTTCTACAGGTTGCCAACTTTGCTGGTTATGTTGTTGGACCATCAGGTGTCAAATGGTTGATTTCTCGGTTCCTCCAGAAAGACGGTATCTGAATACTCCTTCCTTCTATGTGAAAATTTGTAACAAAACTACAGTTATCCTCATGCTACTTGTTTTACAGGATTACCTGTTCTTGGTGGCATGTTTGCGACATTTTATCTTGGGACCAAGGTATATAACTAGAAGCATTTTAGTCATCATTGAACTGGCATTAAATAATTATCTTGTTTTAGTTACACCATAGGACATGATTTTGTTGTTTTTGCAGCTTATGTTCCACATTCGTGATGCAAGGCAGAGGTCATTTTTAAAGGTCAATCCAAAAACTTGAGCTGGAAAATCTAAATTTGGGGTCAGTTTCAAGTAACTGATGGTTTGTTAGAGCGTTGAAGCACACATGGCAGACATATTGGGTCTCAGACATAGCTAGGAGACCTCCATGTTTGGAATGGGTCCCAATTGTCAGATTGAGACCTTACAATCTAATGGTTCCTTTTTGGAACGTCAGAATTTTGGCAGAGTCCAGAGAAAATGCCCATGCTACTGATGGTTTAATTATCCAAGTGGATCAGCGTAGCCTGCAAAATTTCATTATTGGAATATGTTGAATGGTTGTTCCTGACTAATCTTTCTGCCACAGATAGGGGCAGCTGCATTTTCAGTTTAGATTCTTTCTATAAACAATTTGACTTCCATTTCTGAAACATTTGTTGATACCAATTTTCTGTTCCTGTTCAGAAAAGTGAGAAATTAAATGAACTTTACTTACCAATGGCTTCGTTTCTGCTATTATATGTATGATGGGAGTTGGAGGCGTCCATGAAGTCACAAATACATTCTCTGTATGTATATCTGTGTTGTGGGTGTGGCGGGATGGGGTGGGGTTCTCAAGCAGTATGTCCTAAACTAGGGTAGCCCCAAGACACCCAGATGTGTGCCTCAAGTGACAGGTGATTTGGTTCCACTATCACCTAGCCATGTCTATTATATTATACACTACCAACTTTCTTTTCTAAGATCCGTCTTGTGAAGTGCTCTTCAATACGTTTTATGTGCTTAGCAAGCACATATTTTGTGTGCTTATGTTTCACCGTACCAACAAGTATCAAATATGTTGAGACGAATCAAATGAACAAGTTTAGCTGGGAAATGGACCAATTAGACTGCTAAAAGTGGTCGCACTTTATTATCTAAAAGCCAACTCAACTAGTTGTATACTGTTCAAGTGACATGTTTTAGTTCTCTCTCAATTATCAAAAACTTGATCAATTCTCTCTGGCCTGTCAGTTTGGTTTTATTTTGTGAGGGTGAGGAAGGATTTAGATTCTTCACTTAACTTGAACAAAGCATTTCTTCTTCTTTCTTTCTCTTTTTTTTTTTTTTTTTTTTTTTTTTTTTTTGAATCTTTTTCTTTATATTTTGAGTTGTTAGACGGTAATTTCTTTAATTTGACCAAGAAAATGACCACTTTATGTTAGTCTAGTAATTAGTGATATTTTTGTAATTATTGATTATCGATTCAAAAACCATTACAAGTTTTACCAAATGCCTTAGCTATTGTTTTCCTGTTTTAAAACCTTTTTTTTTTTTTTTTTTTTAAAACAGGGTTATGAAACAGTATTTTTTTTATTGTGTTAAAATGATTTTTTAATGCAGAAACAAAAATTTCACGTCATTTATAAGCCCATTACAAAGATTTTGATTTTTTAAAATTTTTGCCAAAATTTTTTACTCAAAAAATTGAGATATGCGTCAACTCTGGGAGTGTGTTGGTTATGTTGACAATAATGAACAACATCATAACCAAGCCACATTATTCAACAAAACTTGGAAGTGTTTTCTTATTATGGTGTGTGGATTTGAAATTGATCTTTGAACTTACAATGGATTGTAGAATGTATATGTATTAATGTTGGATGTTATAATTGTTTCAAACAAACCCAAGGGGGTAGTGCAGTTGGTGAGCAAACGAACTTTGTACGAGCTGTAAACTCGGACGTCCTAAGTTCAACTTCTACTAGGCACACCTTGGCCCACTCACACGGGGTGTTTAGTGATCTTCATTGCTTTCAATGAAAATTGAATGGTTTACATTAGATGCAGATATTCAATTAATGTTGCATTTGGTCCATTTTTTTTTTTTTTTTTTTTTTTTTTTTTTATCATACCATTAATCATTTTGCGCGGGTAATCCATATCGTTCGGTTCCTTTTTTTTAAGTTCTCATTTTTGCTTACCATAGTTGAGATATATTGTTGTAGCCCATACATATTTCTTAATAAATTAATAGGCAAAAAAAATTTGCTATGCTGCGAAAGTGTAATTTCCCTCTCATATGAATGTTGGAATATTACTTAGATCCATTAGATGAAAAAATTATTTACAACATAAGTAGGTTTAAATTATATTTTACATCCACTAGGTTAGATTTTGAAAATATTTATTTAATCCCCAAAATTACTTATGATTATGAGTTCCAAGAAAAAAAAAATGTGAACTTCCTAAAATTCCCCCAATTCCTCTTTGCTGATTTCTTTTGGGGAGAAGGAGGAAAGCAGAATAGATCAGGGATTCCTTAATAATGACTTGGGGGAGTGGATGTCATTCTGTTCACAGTAACCCAATATTCTTGCAAAGGTTTCTTGCTTCTTAGAGAAACCTGAGATTCTGATATCACCTTCAATCCAGCCAACCATTGAAAAAGCAAGATTATAGAGAAGCTAAACAACCATAATACTCACTCGTGGTTTCGAGTTCATCCACCACTGCAGCGCAGTTCGTAAGATAATAAACTACTACTACTTAGTTGTATCACTAGATGAGAATTTCTGTTTGATATTTAGTTGACTGTAGCTTGCTTCTTATTTCACATTTGTTGTTGTGCATAGATCCATAGATCGGAACTGGGAAGCTTTTGGCGTTTCTTTGGAGAATTTCTCGAGGTAAATATATTCTGAAGTAAATCTACAGTTTTCCTTTTCTCTCTTCTGATAACCATAAGAACATAAACTACTCGAAGTTTGAAATACCCCAAAGAGGATTGATTGCATGTGTTGCCCTTTGGGGAACTGAATACTGAATTGGCAATTGGTATTCACTAATAAATATGTAAACAAAGTAAACCTAGACCGAACCTACTAAAACCAGATTTCAGATGGTGGTTCCTTTTAGATAGTCCTTATGTGCCAAGAGTCTCTAATAATAATGGCTTTTTAGGGATGACAGATAATCAACTTTGAGGGTGCTAATCAGATCCATTGGTTTGAATGGCTCACAATTATGGAAATTTCCAGTGGTCAAAATCATTGGTGCTCAATCATTATGACTTCCTTATGAATTGGGAAACATTGGAAGGGAAAGATAGCCCTACTAGAGAATTATTAAACATTAGGATATTTATTAAGAGAAAATTTAGGTACCCAATTCACGTTCTTAAATTCACTCTTCCCAACTCTCTTTGACTTTAATATAGGAAGGAAATAAGAGATAGAGTCGATCGAGTTCAACTCTCGCCTAACATAGAATGGCTGAGCATTGATGCTCAAACAGACCAACTAGCTGTGCCAGGATTCATGATTTGAGCAACCGATGTGGTTTCTTATTATAAATTATCTTTGAAAACTCCTAGCTTAAATTTTTAAATTTGTAATTGAAGATTCCATATTATTGAGAGTATTAGTTAGTCAATATCAAGATAAAGCACGTAATAGATATGCATGGAGACATGTCCCCCCCCCCACCCCCACCCCACCCCCAATACATGATGAAGCTCTTACCATTTAATAGCTTGAAGTACTTGCATTTTATTTTATGGTTTTATATCCCTATTCCATATTTGAAGCTCATTGGCCTTTTTTTTTTTTTTTTTTTTTTTTTTTTTTTGTTACAGGCAATTGGTTTACTGACGATTAAAATTGGTGAGTTATGTAATATATCTGGTTCTTGTTTATGATATCCACGAAGTCTTAATGATTCGATCTTCTTAATTTCTTACCTCTCTTAGTACAATTATCATTTCAATTGAATTACCTTGAAGTTTTTGTAGCTGCTGGTGCTGATTTGGGGTGATATCACATATAGAAGAAATAAAATGCCATAAATATGATACCCATTTGATAACAAGACACTAGCATCCCCCCCCCTTCCCCACCCCACCCTACCCTGTGCCCCCCCCCCCCACCCCCAAAAAAAAAGGAACACGACATCCATATATCATCTTCTTTATCATTTAACTTATGTGGTTCTGTGTATGTTCTGTTAATCTTAAATATGTCCGATACTTTGATGTAATTTGGTCAATTAGAATATAGCGGAAGAAAATCCAAAATGCAAAACACTATTTCGACTTCTCCCATCTCTCATGCACCTTTGGAAACAACAACCTTTGCAACGGCTGCATTGAAGAAACAAGAATATAGGATCCCTCTCCCCGAACATGTGATTTCATGTTTTTTGTCACTCAATAAGGTTGCTGCATAGGTTTCCTCCCAATTTCTCTTTGTTGGATTCCCACCAATATACACACGACTTTCTCCATCTCTTTTGTTGCCTATGCTTTCACCTTGTGTTCCTACGATCAAGGTTGGTATTATTACTGCCTCAACTTTAAATGGTAGTGAGAAGAAGCCACCTTTGATATTCTCTTTCTAATTGTATTTTATCATTTTTTCCTATTTGTATCATAATCTATTTTGTATAGTTCTTCCTTATATAAGTAAACCTCAATCACTCTAACCAACAAATACTAAGAAAGCCGACTATATATCCTACTACATCTTAATTATCTTGGTGTCAAAGCCAAGTGGGATGTCTCATGTTCAAAACCATTTGCTTAGTGCCCTTCAAAGGAATACTTCCATTGAAATTTCATTCATAAAGAGCATGGGCTTCTAATTATAGATCAAAAGTGGTGCAAAGGGCATAAGGTGAGGACAAGGATATGTACCAGATTAAAATTTTGGTTTTTTTTCCCCCTCCCTCAAAGGTAAAGGAGGAAGGTACTAGGAGATCCATAGCAGTTAAGCTTAGTAAGGTAACTGTTTCTTCATAGCAGGTATGTTGAGAAAGTATCTATATATCCTTCTATCTAATTGCTAAATATAGAGATATTGTCTTGAATCACATAAAATATATTGCAGAACTCCGAAACTAAACTTGGTATGCTATTTTTGAATCAACATCTTGATTTTGTCGCATTTTGTTTCTCACTACCTTTACCCATATTCTTTTAACTTATGAAACTTGCCCAAACTTGCTATATTACAGGAAATATGTCTGAATTGGTGAAGATAAATGACTTGAAGACTTACCAAAAAGAATGAAAAATCAAAGTAGTTATACTTAAAAAAAGTAGTGTTACTACTTACAATACTGAAAAGGAAACTAGAAAACTACAGAAGTTGACACTAATGGATAATGAGGTATATTGCAAAATCTGAAATAAAACTATTACTATTTAGCATATCAATAATCAATTAATTTTTATTTTTTTAAATCTTTTATAGAGAACCAAAATTCAGGCAATTTTGTTCAACGAGATTCTAAAGAAGTTCAACAACACATTGGAAGAGGAAAAGACATATGTCATATCCAATGGAATAGTAAAAAAAGTGAACAAAAAATATAGAAATGTACACGAGGACCATGAATTGTCCCTTACCAATATGTCAACAATTGAAGAAGTTCATAGCACCAATCTTGCAGAGAATATTAAGTATAACTTTCCTAACCTGAAGGATCTACACGATTGCAAGAAAGAAGATACTTTAGGTAAGAATTCTTTTTCTAATAATAAATATTCACTAAAAAAACAAAAAATTATTATATTTAATACAATATATATATATATATATTTTTTTTTTTTGCAGATTTTCTTGGATTACTGGTAGATGATGTCCAAAGTTTGATCCCCATTAAAATAAAATAAAGCAATGAGATAAGTATACAGCGAGAAATACAACTAATAAGCATGAAGTAAGTAACTTTTGTGACTTCAGAATTTCTTAGGTATTATATTATTAGTCAAGATAATTCTTATTTAATTATTAAATTTATCACAAAAGCAGTTCAGAACAAATAATGGTTACACTTTGGGAAGATTATGCAAAAAATGAGGGAGAGGAATTAATGGAGATTGTGTCGACGAATCCTGTAGTTGTTTTTATAGCGGTGGCTCTTTCATCATATCAAGGTAATCAAATTAAAAAAAAAAAAATTATAAAGTTCAAAATCTATTAATAGTACTTATTTATTTAAATCTAAATCACACGTCTATTATTACGTACAACTGCATCAACAACAATACAGATAGACCCAAAAATACCAGAAGTAGAAGAACTGAAGAGATGGTAAATTTTTAAACTTTTAAATAAACTGATAAAAGATGAAATAAAATTTTAGATATATCTTTGCTTTAATTTTATAGGTCAAAATCAGTAGCCGGAGTTAGGGCAACAAAACCAAATGTATCTAAGTACCTCAGGTACAAAGATGCAAAGTATGTGACAATAAAAGATCCCATTGAAAAACCAACTATTTCATTTCAGGTAAAACGTTAAAATAACTTTCCAATTATTGAATTACAATAATAAAATTGAATTTCTAATATATTTATAACTAAAATTTGTAGAAACATTATTACTATGTTGAAGGGTTAATCGAGAATTTGGAGAATGAAGAACCATTTTACAATGCATGCAAGACATGCAATAAAAATGTTCAAAAGACACAAATGTTACCAAATGTGAGAAATGTGATAAGGAAAATACAAAATTCACACAAAAGTGAGTTTGTTTTTCTTAGGCAATAAAATTTATAGACTATTATTATTATATAAATAAATAATTTAATAATATAAACATGACAGGTACATGATAAAATTCAGAATCTCAAATTCAACTGAAACAACAATAATATCTTTATTCGATGAAGTGGAATCATTGATCGGATGTCCGGCAGCTGAATACACAAAATCAATTGAAAAGGTAAATTTTTAAAAAATAATAATTTTTCAAGAAGATATTCTATTACATAAATTATATTAACTCACTATTATTGGTTTTTTTCCTCTTAATAGCATCGAGAGAAACTACATTCTTGCATATCTAGAACAGATTGTTTCTATTTCAAGATGCATAAAAGTAATGCAGTAAATCGGACAACAAAAAGAATTGTTGCTGAAAGCATACAAGAAGTGAAGTGTGTGGACGAGACAGATTCTGAAGAAAATCAAATAGCAAAACGAAGAAAGAAATAGAGAACAATACTTCTTTTGTTATATTCAATTTATGAGATATATTTTGAGATGTAATTAAATGTAGACTCATGAGTTGAATATGTCATTTGATAAACTTTGAAATGACAAGCAATGACTAGCACCTCTAATTTATAATTTCTCTACATCCTATCTACTATTTAACTAATGTTCTGACATCTACATATGTTGTAGCTAATTTATTAAGTTTGACTCAATTCTAATTGTATATTCTTTAACCTTAAGTTCATAATTGTGTATGCTTTCCTCTTCTATATTTTCTGGTAGACTTATTACTAGTACATACAAATTGATGTGTGGATGGTGACACTAAAGTGGTTGGAAAATACTGTTAATACACAATCTATAAATATTTCATTCTATGGAGAGATTAAAGGACTTGCAAAGTGTTAACTGGTGATTCTGAAAGTTGTGATTCTATTTGTAATACCCTACTTCTTAAACCCGATCTAATTACAGGGTTGACTCAGTTTAACTATGTAGGACCCGAACCGGAGAGGGTTAACGCGGGTTCCTTATGGACTATGATGACAAGGGTGACCTTAAACACTGACTGGCCAGATAAGTCTGAGCCAATGCCAGAGGAGACGGGGGTACCCAAGCCGTGTACATGCTCCTATCATAAGGCCATGTACGGATAAAGCAGGTATGTAACCGTATCTTAAGGTGCATACGTATATTACATCTAATGCCAAGAGTGAGATTCGTGCCGAGGGCCAAATTCTGTCAAAATTCCACTTGTTGGCCAAGTTTTGGCCCTCAGGTGGGCGGTCACAGGTGGGCGCATCCACCCACCTGAGTGACCCACCCATGCGATTACTTAGTTATTTTAGGAAGTATAAATAGCATTTATGTTTTCCTTTTTCTTTTCTCATTTATGACACTCGGACGTTGGTGAGAAGAGTAAAGAAGAGAGAGAAAATAAGGGAAAGAAGAGGAGAAGAGAAGGAAGAGGAAGAAGAGATGGATTTCAGCGGCGCCGAGGCTTGATCTTCTCATTCCGACGCTGAAAGAGTGATCTCCAACACGAGATCTACGTTTACAGGTGAGCAAAGGCTGGGTTCCTTAAGCTTTCACCATACCCAAGTAAAACCCTTGATTTGGGTAGGGTTTCTTGAGGTCTTGTAAATTCCCCTTGAGATGATGAATCTAAGGTTTAATAGATGGTTTATGTGTTGATTTTGAAGGATTTGAAGAAGGGTTTCCACGGTTGCAAGAGCATTGGTGATTGGAAGTGATTTTGGGGTTTTGAATGAGTTCTTGAGCAAAGAAGGTAAGATGGCTTTCCATTCCTTAAATCTAACCTAGATCTAGGTTAGAATCATCTTATGAGGCCTTGAATGTGTGAAGAATGGGTTTGGAAAAGCCCCATTTGAATCCCCAAAGGTTGGGGAAAGTTTGGGAAGAAGTAGCATTTTCCCGCCAAGACCGGTGGGCCAAATGGCCCGCCTGTGGGCACCCGCCTGAGAGGGCAGGACCCCCGGGCCCAACCGGCGGACCGACCAACGGGCCACCCTGCCCGCCGGTCTTAGCAGGACCCTCAAGCCAAACCGGTGGGTCAGATCGGTTGGTCGACCGGTGGGCCGACCTACCCGCTGGTCATGACCGGTGGGTCTGACAGGTGGGTTGTCCAACCCACCCGAGAGGCTCCCAACGTGATTTTTACGTCCGATTGGACCCAAAATGGACGTGCGACCTTCGTTTAGGATTTTAAACATGATTTTGTCATTGGATCTTGTTAATTTTGATCCCAAAGTGGCAAAATGCTAACCCCGCTTACTCATGATAGGTTTACCAAATCTTACGCTTCTCGTACCAGATCTCACCCGTACCGAGCGTGAGTCCTTGTACACTACAGGTAAGTGGGGAAAAGACGTTTGGCCTTGTTTCAAGGCATTGTTTGGCATTCATTTAATTGTGTCTAGACTAGACATGTCATCATGAAAATGCTATGTAGATTAGTCATCCTCACATTGTTATGCCATGGGTGTTGTGTTTATTTTCTAATTGCCAAGTGATGATATGCTTATGTGGTGAATGTTGACATCATTCTGCATGATGCAATAATAGACTAGATGTCGTAGTTGGCTTGGAAACGAGTGCATTAGTGGCCCATGGTATGGGACACGGTGGCACTATGCAATCGTACTATTGTCATATAGGAGCATGCGGTTTAGGATTATCATCTTCCCGTGCTATGACCCTTCTCAACAGGGGTTAAGGTGTTAGGTTACCATTTGGGGGGAAGCAGTGGTCGCGGTTGTCGGGTCACTATGGCGGTTAGACATTACGCCTGGCTGGTCATTAGGACAGTCGGCAACCCCGGTGGTATATTCAAGAGGGCCAATCATATTACTTTTAAATTGCTGGAGTCAGCACATTTAATTTCTGTCATTTATTTTATGTTGAGAGCCGGTGGTCGGCATGTTTTACTTTTCCGAGTACTCACTGTGGGCCTTCTCCGAAAGCCCTATGGGAGTATCGCGGGATGGAGTTCGCGGCTCGTACCCAGAGTATACGCGCACTGTGGTTGTAGTAGTACTAAACCAAAGACTTAGTAATGTTGCTTAGGTGGATGTGATTAAAAATGTATTGCATAACATATAGTGCATATGGTTGTGATTTGTTGTGTGGACTGTTGTGTGGTCTATCTTTCCACTTACTGAGCTAGTGAGCTCATCCCACATGTGCACCTCTTTTAGATGATTTTACAGGTCATCCATCTGAAGAGCACGGGTCGGGTCCCACAGTTGAGTTCCCTGAAGAGGATTGGTGGGCCCCTAAGGAGTTAGTGCACGACACTGATTTCTTGTGCGAGTTATGCTGCGGGACCATAGTTTTGATACCGAGCTGAGCCTTGTTTGGATACTGAGCTAAGCTCTACCTTCTGATACCGGGCTGAGCTCCACCTTTTGATACCGAGTTAAGCTGACTCTCTTATTTTTGATGATTCCTTTTGTGTACTTGATAGGTGAATTGTACTCTTATTGTGTAAATATCATGCCTTCGGGCCCACATGTACTTAACTATTGTATTACAATTCAGGTATCAAGTATTATGAAAATATTCACAGGTAAACCAAGTCTTCCGCTAAACTGATGAGCACTTTTTTAGTTGCGTGTATGCTGTGGTGGAATACTGTATCAGATGATCCTGGCAGGTTTGGGTTAACCGGTGTTAACCCGGTCACTGGCCCGGTTCTGTGTGAACGGGGTGTGACACTATTAGTTCTATTAGTTGTGATTTTTCCTACTTATTATAAATATATATTTTATTTTTCAATATCGCAATGACTCCAAGAAAACAACATACTCCAATTCAACGTCAAAGATTCAATGAATACAGAAGGAGAAGATATGAAATACAAAAAGGAAAAACAATTGATACAAATAATGATAGATGTACTAAATTTATTCAATGTTTAATGTAATGATGGAATTTTTTTAGATATTTATATTTATTTTTTTAATTTTTTTACCAAAACAGGTGATTGTGATAAAGAATACTCTCATTTACATGTGCTTAAAAAAGTCAAAGCATGTAAATAATGTAGATCCAAAAAATTTGAATATGAACCACCATCATTTTGTTGTGGTGACGAAAATGTTGTTCTTGCTCCTTCAATTGTTCATGAGGAATTATATCAATTATTCACCTCCAACGGATCTGAAGTTGTTGAATTTTGGAAATACATACGTGCTTACAATAGCATATTCTCATTTACATCTTTTGGAGTACATGTGGATAAAGAACTAGCAAATGGTAGAAATGGTATATATACTTTCAGAGCTCATGGTCAAGTGTATCATGATTTGCCTCCAATTTCTTTAGAAGAGGAAGATAAACCATCATATTTACAACTATACATTTATGATACTGACAATGAACTTCAGAACAGAATGAAGACAATAGAAGATTCATATCTCAAAGAACCTATTGTCAAGAAACTACTAGAGATAATTCAAAATAATCCCTATACACTTTTCTTCAGAAGTCTCATAGATGTACCTTCATTGAAGAACCATGAGATAATGCTAAGAAGTGATATAAATCTTGATCAACGAGTTTATAATGCACCATCAGTCGATCAAGTTGGAGCTATTTGGATTGAAGGGAATAATCCTAATAGAAAGAAAAAATGCGATATAGTAATCCAAGGACATTCTGGGAGGAAGCATCAAGTGCATCATTATTATGGTTGTTATGATGCATTACAATATCCTCTTCTATGCCCAAATGGAGATGTTGGATGGCATAGGAATATTAAAAAGATAAGCGAATCATGTATAGTGTTATAGGATTTAACAAGGGAGGAAGATATATTTGATGACGAAGTTGACGATGAAGGTATGTGTAAATATAGTTTAACTTGAATCTCTTTTCAATTACAGGATTTGATGAGAAAATAAAGAACATGGTCCCTCCAAGAGCCTATTATTGTCAAAAGCTTCAAATCAGAGAAGGTGAACAATCAATTCTTTTATATGCAGGGCGATTGCTACATCAGTATGTGGTAAATATGTATATTAAGATAGAAGCAACAAGATTAGATTTCTATCGAACAAAACAATCAAATATCAGAGCTGAATTATATCAAGGGATAGTTGATAGTGTTTTAACTGGAGAAACAAGAGGTAACAAAGTAGGGACAAATGTTGTTTTACCTGCATCTTTTATTGGAGGACCGAGAGATATGCGACAGAGGTATCTTGATGCTATGGCATTAGTACAACATTTTGAAAAACCTGATCTATTCATCACTATGACATGTAACCCAAAGTGGGTTGAAATACAAGAAAAACTATACCCAGGGCAGGTACCATAAGATAGACCTGATCTAACATCGAGGATTTTTTGAGCAAAGTTACATGATTTAAAAGATCAATTATTCAAGAAATATTTTTTTGGAAGAGTATCTGGACATGTACATGCAATAGAATTTCAAAAAAAGGGTTTACCACATACCCACATATTGATAATTTTGCAAAAGGATTTTAAGATCACAAATCGTAATCTCTTTGATAGATATGTTTCGGCCAAGATTCTTGGCAACAGTAAGGACCCTGATTTATATGAAAAGGTTGTCAAACATATGATGCATGGCACTAGTGGAGATCTAAATAAAAAGAACACATGTATGATGGATGGAGTATGTAAGAATAGATATCCTCGGTCATTCAATCAAAATACTATGCAAAGAAAGGATACATATCCTATTTACATGAGAAGAAATAATGAAAGACAAGTGAAGGTACGTAACCATTTCTTGGATAATAGATGGGTTGTTCCTTATAATCCATACCTATTTGCAAAGTATGATTGTCACATCAATGTTGAGATATGTTCTGGGTTAAAGGCAGTAAAGTACCTTTACAAATATCTATACAAAGGCCATGATTGTGTAGCTGCGTCCATATCATATGATAATGAAGAATATATTATAGATGAGATCAAATAATACAGAGATAGAAGATGGGTGTCTGCACAAGAAGCAATGGAGAATTTTTGAATTCAACTTAAATGAAATGTTTCCATATGTGATCAATTTGCAATTGCATCTACGTAATAAACAAATGATATGGTACTGGGAGAGGCAGAATTTGGAAAATATTCTCCAGTCAGATAATTCATCAAAGGCAATGCTTACGGAATTTTTCAATATGAATTCCAATGATCCAAAAGCAAGAAAATATCTCTATAGAGAAGTCCCAGAGCATTATGTGTGGAATAGGCAAAGAAAATGTTGGACCACCAGACAGATAAAAGAATCAATTGGACTTGTAAATTCAGCCAATCCTTCAGAAGGAGAACGATTCTATTTGAGATTGCTACTGAATCATATAAGAGGACCAACTTCATTTAGAGATCTAATGTGTATAGATGGAATTAAATGCTCATCTTTTAAGGAAGCTGCTAAAAAAAGAGGTCTTCTAAAAAGCGATGAAGCCATTTTAGAATGTTTGAAAGATTTAGCTCACTTTCAAATGCCAAAGATCATTCGTAAACTTTTTGTAGTGATAATTGTTCATCGTGAGCCAGGTGATGTTAAAAAGTTATGGGATGAAAATTTTGAAGCAATGTCAGAAGACATAAGGAGAACAACTGGCACAACTGAATACCACATATTACAAACCTTAAGAGATGTCAATTCCTTTTTAGAGAGCATGGGCAAAAGCATCAATCAGTATGACTTGCCAAGGGTAGAAAATGATCCTGATCTTACACAAAAAAATCAAGCAAGAGAATTCTCAGATGAATGTTCTATACAAGTACCATTGGAAGATTATGATGCGCAATATATGTTGAATTTTGAGCAAAAAATTGCATACAATTTAATTCTAAACCAAGTCAACTCCAAAAAGAGTGGTATATTTTTTATTGATGGACCAGAAGGTACAGGAAAGACATTTTTATACCATGCACTATTAGCAAAAATCAGATCGACTAATGAAATTGCACTTGCAATAGCAACTTCAGGAGTAGCAGTCGCAATAATGCCAGGGGAGAGAACAGCACATTCAAGATTTAAAATTCTCATTAATATAAATGATTCAAGTGTATGCAATTTCTTAAAACAAAGTGCAATGGCAAAATTAATCCGTCGAGCAAAATTGATCATATGGGATGAGGCACCAATGGCTAAACGGCAAGCAATTGAAGTAGTGGATAGGACATTACAAGATATAATGGACAATGTAGAACCATTTGGAGGAAAAGTATTCGTGTTTGAAGGTGACTTCAGACAGCTGCTCCCTGTGGTCCCTCGTGCTACAAGAACAGAAATGATAGATGCAAGGTTGGTAAGGTTGTGGCCAAAAATGGTGAAGTTGCAACTAAAAACCAATATGAGGGCTAGAAATGACCCAAGTTTTAGTGAATTTCTATTACGAGTAGGTAATGGAGAAGAACCAACTGAATTAGAAGATTTGATTCGCATTCTAGATGAATTGTTGATACAATACAAACATGAAGATACATCTGAAGATGAACTGATAAATGCAATATTTCCTTCATTGCAACAACATGCCAATTCGACAGAATACATTAAAGATCGGTCAATCTTGGCAACTAAAAATGATACAGTTGACAAACTAAATGACAAGCTTATTGAGCAATTTCTAGGAGAAAGTGTTATATATTACAACTTTGATTCAACAACTGATGATGCACAAACACAATACCCAGAAGAATTTCTCAATTCCTTGGCACCAAATGGGCTTCCCCCTCATAAATTGGTTTTGAAGAAAAATTGTCCAATCATGTCATTACGCAATTTGGATCCTGCACATGGAGAATGCAATGGTACACGATTGGTTTGTTGGGAATTTAGAAGGAATGTCGTTCTAGCAGAAATTACAATTGGACAATTTTCAGGCAACCTTGTGCCTCTTCCAAGAATACCATTATGCCCAACAGAAAATGAAGGCTATCCTTTCCACCTAAAAGAGAGCAATTCCCAATAAGACTTAGCTTTGCTATGACAATAAATAAGTCACAAGGACAAACTATACCACATGTAGGAATATATCTTCCACAACCAGTATTCTCACATGGACAATTGTATGTGGCATTATCTAGAGGAATATCCATGTCAACAACAAAATTTTTACTAGGAAATGACAAGAGAAAAAAAAGATAAGGGATTTTATACAAAGAACGTTGTCTACAAAGAAGTCTTATTACCAAACAGGTACAATAAACAACTATTTTATTTAAACAAGTTTAAAATATTTCACTTAACTTTTCTTTAAGATTATTTTCAAATATTTTACTTTTGTTATCTTTTCTTATTTCAGTGAAATCCGCATGCAACACATTCAAGGTTATCAGGAATGTTAGTTTACTTCTATTTTTCAATCTCATTTCTTTAGTATTCTCTCTTTCTTCATCACTATCGCTAAGACCATGTCCTATCATTATGTTACCAAAATCAGGTTAAGAATACTTGGTTGTAGAGGAATAAGTTGGGAATCCCAAAAGATAGTTCAGGTTGGAACAATCAGGGTAGTTTATTACCAATTTTTATCTCATTTATATAGCTGTAGGTTTTATGTGTATCCTTTTTTTTTTTTTTTTTAATAATATGGTTGTTTAGCTAATTTGTATTACAATTTAAATGCATAGTAATGAAAGTCTACCTATGTTTATATTATTGTAATGAAGTCTACATGTGTTCTTTTATTACTTTAGTTTTGACAAATAAATTGGTTGAAAATTTACTCATATAATTCATTTAATCTGCAAGATAGAGCTCAAGTGGAGAAGTTATTGCACTATATTATGGAAAAATCTCCAGAGGATGCAGAAAGCAAGCATGTTTTCACATACGCCGCTTTGACTTAATCAGAGATTAGTTTTTTCTTAATCAGTCTCTATGGTTTATAATATTATGGTTTATTAGTATTATTGTTATATGCTATGAGAGAATTATTTGTGACATGTTTTTTATGTTTCATGTTCCCATCTCTTTTCTATTATGGGAATTGCACTATTTAGTCTGTGGATTTTCTCTCTTGTATTCAGAATAATTAAGTTTAATTTTGTTTTTAGAAAATACAAACTTTGAAAAATCAGCTTACCAAGCTTTTCAGAACTTACTTCAAATGGATTGACCCAATAATCTTGTCTTAAGAAAATGTTTAACTAGTGTATTTTTACTAGTATATATATATACTAGTAAAAGGACACGTGCAAATGCACGTGGCTGAGAGAGAAAAAGATGTATTTCAATCATATATGATATCCATTGAATCAATTAGTAATTTAAGATGACTATTAAATTTCAAATAATGATAGACAATTACAACACATTTTTAGACAATCAATGGTAGGAGAGAGGCCTCTCTTTAGTAAAATGTATCTCTGTCTCTCTCTAAGAGATTTAGTTATAAGCTATCGAGGATCGGTTCTTTAGTTTAGGAACCTTGAATGCGGATGAAAACAACCTTGGAGTCTCTAAAGAGGGAACGACATTGACACCCTTTCCTTTTAAGCGCTTTCTATAGCCTTAGTTATAACCAAAGAAATCGGGAGTTCAGAAGCTTGTTAACAGTAATGGAATCGCAATCACCAATTTCATTATTGTGTAATAAAAAATGATTTTCTTATAAGGTTCATAAAAACAGATTTTATGTAAGAGAGAATATCACAAAAATAGAAAAGCAATTAAACATGATTGAAAGACCAGTAGAACATATTAATTCTTGGTATTAATGGTTTGCTTGATAGTCTAAACTCTTTCTTTCATAGATTCCTTTATTTGGCAATTTGGGGTCACTTTGTTACAGATATCCAATACTAAAGGGATCTCTTTTTAGCCATTTCTTTTTTCAGACAGGTCTAGAGGTGATCACATGCATCCAGTAGAAAAAGTTTGTCCATTAGGAATTATTAGAGCATTTAATGTAAGTCCTACGTGCTCAATTGAATGTCCAATTAAGCAATGATTGTTGGGGACTTGGGACTCAAAGAGAAGTAAGAGTTGGTCGGATTACATGAAAATAAAATAAGGGATAGAATTGGAGATATCTCTGAATCTGAGATCCAACCAACTCTAAAGTGAAACCTGAGTAATTGCAACTCTCAGATACTTAAAATATACAATTTAACAGCATCCAGAAACCAAATTGATACTGTAGTCACTATTACTTTTTTAAAACCAAAACCCCACCAATCCCATATAAGAAACAGGACTCACGAGGATCACATTATTGAAACAATTTCTCAACATCTGCGAAAGAAAAACAACAATATAAATATCAAAACCTACGAAGTAAAAAATCCTCAAAATAAGAATGAAGGAAGCAATGAAGCAAAATCCAACCAGTGGTGAGAGCCTTGATTGTCCCAACGTGCCTTCATCTAAAATCCTTAAAGACTTCTTTAACCGATCGAGGATTATGAAGCCCTAAGCTCCTTTCATACCTGAGACAAGTTAGAGGGTTAACCCAACATTACATATGATAAACCAATAAATGAATGAAGAAAATAGAACATTTAAAAAGTATGGATTAAAAAAAATGAGATTTAAAAAAAAAAAATTACAAGATAAGAAGTGCATTATAGGGTCAAGGAGTGAAGACGAATACCTTAAATTAAATCAATAGATAGGAAAAGAAAAAAACTAAAGAACTGTATAAGAAGCCTTACAATAGCTTACCTAGAGCCAAATGAATAACAGAGAAAGGGAGCTCTTGGAGCTCTCTTAGAGCAGATTGTGAGCTTTGGGAGAGAAGACCAAAGAGGAGACACAATTCTTTGATTTTGTTACCTAATAAAGGGGAGAGAAGAGGGAATATTTTATTTACTAATAAATAAGATAAGAGACGTAATAAATACATGGGGGGAGAGATATTCTATTTCCTAATGAAGGAGACGGAAGAGGGAAGAGGGAAGAGTTTCCTTACTAATAAATAAGATAAGAGAAAGATTGGGAATGTATGAGAGAGAGAGAGAGAGAGAGAGAGAGAGAGAGAGAGAGAGAGAGAGATTTATGGTTTTGCTTTCTAATGGTAGAGATAGGAACGTGTGTGAAAGAGAGAAAAAAAGATTTTTGATTTTTCTTTCTAATAAAAGGGAGAGAAGAGGGAAGATTTTATTTACTAATAAATAAGATAAGAAACGTATCAAAAAAATTAATAAATACTTGGGGGGAGAGAAATTCTATTTCCTAATGAAGGAAAGGGGAGCGTTTATTTACTAATAAAATGGATAAGAGAAAGATTGGATGGAAATATTCTGAGCTATTATTGTAAAAGACAAAAAATTCAGAAATTCTGAGGTATTGTAATTGATTTTTTTTATCTTCTCTATGGTATTTATAAGGAAGGATTCCATGCAGTAAAAACTTTAAAGTCGATGAAAGATCATTGAAAGATACTGTTTTTATGCAATAAATCTCTCCATAATTTTGTGCCTATTTTTTTTATCCCTTTAATACGTAATAATTATAATTAATGACACCCCTTTTTCCTCCACGTTTAGAGAGAGTGAGTGAGAGAAAGAGAATTATAGAGAGAAAATACCCCTTTCCTCCACGTTTAGATTTTGTAAGGGATGGAATGAGAGATTTTAGGAGTTGTTTTTTTATTTTTTTTATTTTATGGTATATCTCTCTCTATATTTACCTTTTTAATATTTCCATAATTATTTATAATTCTCTTTATGGATAATCTCTCTCCATTGTGCTCCACGTTTTTTTCAAAGAGGATGAGAGAGAGAGAGAGAGAGAGAGAGAGAGATTTAAGGAAGAATAGTATATGCCTTTTTTTTAATCCTTTTTAATATTTAATTAATTATTACTCTCTCCTTTCTCCTACAAATTTAGAGAGAGAGAGAGAGAAATAGAAAATTATGGAGAGTTTATTATTATTAATATTTTTTTTGGTATATATCTCTCCATAATTGTTCATTTCATCCCCATTTTCCATAATTCTATCTATTTCTCTCTCCACTCGCCCCCCTTTCTCCTCCACTTTTAGAGAGAGAGAGAGTGAGAATTATAGAGTTTATTATTATTATTATTATTTGTTTCATCTTCCATTTTGAGGGGTGAGAGGATGAGTGGGTTTAGGGTTTATAATTATATGCTTTTTTAATGCTTAATAATAATTATAATTATATGCCTTTTTAATACTCCACTCTCCCCCTTTCTCTTCCACGTTTAAAGAGGAAGAGAGTGAGAATTATAGAGTTTCTTATTATTATTTGATTTATCTTCCATTTTAAGGGGTGAGAGGATTAGTGGGTTTAGTGTTTATAATTATATGCCTTTTTAATACTTAATAATTATAATTATATACATTTTTAATACTTCACTCTCCCCCTTTCTCCTCCACGTTTAGAGAGAGAGAGAGAGAGAGAGAGAGAGAGAGAGAGAGAGAGAGAGAGAGAATTATAGAGAGTTTATTATGATATTTGTTTCATATTCCATTTCGAGGGGGTTTTGGTCATTTGGGGATTTTTTCTGGTGTTTTTTGGTCATTTGGGAATTTTTTTTGGTAGATGTAAATGGATTTTTAGTCATTTTGAAAAAATATACCAAAGACATGAGTACGTATTTTTATATAGTAGTATGATATATATATATATATATAATTCCCTTGGATCTTGCTAAATGGGACATTCAATTATTGTCAATCGTTCAATTGTTAAAGACATGATTCCCTTGGTTCCAAAATTGTGAATGCTATTCTCTAGTAATATTAAAATTAATAGTTTAATCATTTTAAAAAAGGATTTTAGGGTAGGCACGTTTAGAGCCCGTTTAGAATTAAATAGTTTCATAGCCCGTTTAAGGTAGCTCGATTAAAGCCCGGCATCGACCGGCCCAATTACAAACCATACGATGCCCCCAAAATCTAGGCTCATTTAAGTAAATGGGCGTTTACGGATTTCACACCGCCAGGCCCGATTAGGCCCTACCGAGATCGGCCTGGTCCGACCGGTTGACACCCGTAGATGATGTAACCAGATTTGTTATCCAACTTTTACCCATAATCATTTTGTCTCTTAATTTTTTAATGGGTAGTTTTTTTGTTGTAACTTCTTCACCCTCTCGCTGAGCCCCTCCCCTTATTCGTCTCCTTCTCTCTCTTTCTCCGGCAACCCCTCGCTCTCACCTCCGGCAACCCCTCTCCCTAGTCGGCCATTGATTCTCATCGGAAGAAAACAGAATGCAAACCAGAATAGGATTTTCCAAAGAGCAAAAATAAATGGCAGCGGAACCCACAAACGCTGATGCAGCGGCTATTTCGATTTACTTGGGATGAATTCGTGTCTAGAGATTGATAATCAAATAATGACTTTGATCGAGAAATTGAAGTAGGTGAATGGATCTTTTGGGCGCATTCAAGTTCACAAAGGATAGGCAAGGAGTGGCGTTTCCCAATGAACAAGTCATGGTTGTCTACCAATCCTTGTGCAGTGGCCAAGACTTGGAGCCACCAATGAAATTGCACGTTGTAAACCCCCACCTCTGCTCATTCACATCTTGTTGGTTAGTTACAGAGGAGACCGGAGATTTTCTCTAGAAACATGCCCCTTGGACTCGGGCACCAACAACGTGAGACCATCCCAAAGAAGTTGTAGGAGTCGATGATGGCGTAACTCCCACAGACTCCAACCTCTCAATCTACAACTTCTGCCCCAAACCCTTTTGCAAACCCAGAGCCGCCATTTCCATTCCCACCATGTGATCCTCCTCTGCCATTGCCACCACAAATCTTACCAGCTTCACCCCCAACCCCACTGTCGACAATAACAATAAGGGTCGGAGAGAGGACCTTTTGGTTGTGAAGCAGAGGAAGAGAAGTGGTCAGAGGAGAGAGGAGGGGGCTGGTTAAGACTATGTTGAGAAATTACACTAGTAGACATTCAATTAGTGCCACGTCACTATGGGAGGGGTTACTGGCTACAACTTCAGTTTTGTAACCTGCTCAGACACACTTATTTTTCATTTTTATTCCGTTCTTTTATTTTTCATGGAGGGGCGGCATTGACGTTTGACGAAGCTCAGTTTTCCACGGGCGGCCGTGCCATGCTATAGTCTATAATACTATACAGCCATGTGAAAATGGCTGATCGTATATCATCAAACTTTTTTACCAGCGACGAGCGGCGAGCGGCGGCTGTGATTAAATTTTGATTCCTGTGGGGCTATTGAGCAGCTATTTTGCAGTTTGGACCTGTTGGAACGTCGAACTGGAACCGGTAACCTCACGAGCAGCGAACTGTCGGTGCTTTTGCACTGTATTATTATTATTACACACCATGGCACCGATTCAGGACCTTCGCAGACTTGTCGATGGCGTCTCTCTGATAGCCAAAGAGATAGCAAAGCGCTCTCAAACTCTTCAGAGTGCCAAAACTGGAGACCTTGAAACATTTCTTTCATCCTCCGTGAAGAAAGTTCTCCTTTCGGCTACAGATTTGACCAGTCTTACTAGAGGAGAAGTTCGCGAATTTGATAAAGCCTGCCCTAAGGAAACCGTTGTTCACTTCACGGGCTCGACCGAGTCCGCGAATTCAAAATCGCTTCACAATGAACGTGCCGCGCTGGTGGATCAAGAAACATGCGTTATGTCCGATATTGGATCAAACAAAAGCACGGAATTTCGCGATCTGGAGATGTACAACCAGAAAAGCCCCGAGAAAACTTTGGATTCGGCGTCTTCCAAGTCTAGCGGTATGGGAGATGCCCGTCCTTTCGGGAATTCGGAAGCAAACGTTATATCACAAGAATGCGAGTCTGAGGATTTTCCGGCGAAGAAGGATGCAGACCAAGGATTTCATCAGGTGGCAATTCCACCTGCGAAGAGGAGGTTGCCACGAGAGAGGAGAGTTCCTTCGACACCCTTTACCAGAGCACTTGGGTGAGCGTTCGTTCATCTTGTAACAAGTCCCCTCAGGTTCTATCTTATCTTTCATGTAGACTTTGGACTTCTGCTTTAACCGCTGATTTCCACGTTAAAAATTCTTCCTTCTTTTAGATCAAGTCTCTAGAAATTTATTGCTGTTGAAGGGAAGGGGACTTGGAAGAAGGGAAGGGAACTTTCTTTCCATTCCTTTCACCTTACAGAGCTTCATTTCTAGGCATGCTTCATGGCGGCACTAGCCTTGGCCTTTTCTCCATAAAGCCCTTTCCTACATTGTGGCGGCTCTTACCCTGGTCCAGGTTGCTTTTTCTGTCTCTGATGCCATGGTATTTCTGGTTCTTCAAAAGCCAGAGCACTGACAGCAGCACGTCAAACTAAGCTCTTAACCTCTCCAGAATGTACAGAAAGGCATCTTCTTTTCTTTTATCCCAAACTTGGTAGTGGGATGTTGAAGTTCAAGCTGCTCTAGTTGTAAAAATTTGCAAATGATTAATAATAAGGAGAGTTTAGAAAAGGTATAGATGGGCTAGAAATGAAGCTAAGATGATAGTAGGGAAAGCACGAACTGAGAAATTTGAATATCTCTTTAACAATTTAGGCACGGAGGAGTGGGAAAAATATCTATAAACCAGCTAAAATGAGGAAAAGAAAGAGTAGAGATTCCAACCATATTAGAGGCGTTGAAAGTGAAGATGATAATGTGTTGAAAAAGTAACAGGTAAAAGTGTTTAAAAGGTTGTAATAACCATCAAGAAACCACAATTCTTAGACAGACAGAAAATTAGGGTGTTTGAAGTAAAGCAAGCTTTAAAGAAGATAAAAATAGGTTAAACAATAGATATAGTTGGTATAACGATATAGATGTGGAAGAGCATAGGAATTTGTGTAATAATTTGGCTAACTAAGCATATTAATAACAATGAGTACAGAAAAATACCAAATGGAGAAGAGGCATCGTGGTTCTGATTTGTAAAAATAAATGTGATATTCAAAGTTGTAATAATTATATAGGAATAAAACTTATGAGTCATACTATGAAATTATGGTAGAGAGTAATTGAAACTCACTTGATGTAAGAAACTAATATTTTGGATAACCAGTTTGGTTTTTTTGCCAGTAAGATTGGCGACAAAAGCTATTTATTTTCTTAGGGGACTGAAAGAAATATGGAAGAAAGTTTCATGTGAGGGAGTGTCGCTCCCATGCCTGCACCCTGGTGTCTGACTCTCTCCTCCTCCCTACAAAATGACCCCCTACCGGGCCTACTGCCATATATTGAACCAAAGGGGGGGTGGGGGAGCTGATTGGGTCTTGTATAGTCGCAGGAGCCACCCTCTTGGACAAAAAATACTTCCCCTTGAAATATTTAGAGAATGTAAAAAGGATCTCCTTATGGTCTTTATTGACTTATAGATAAAGCTTATGATAGGGTCCCTAGATAGTTAATTTGGCAAGTTTGAGAGGAGAGAAGTGTTTTGAGTAAATGTGGAGATAGTTGAAGATATGTATAATGGTGTAGTGACTTGTAAGAACTGTTGGGGGTCAGGGTAGTGAATTTCAATTTCAAATGGGTTACACCAATGATCAGCTTTAAGTCCGTATTTATTTGCTCTAATCATATATGAGCTGATAGTTGACTAGAGACATTCAAAATCAAATTCCTTGATGCATGTTTTTTGGTGATGATATTGTTTTAATGGATGAAACAAAAACAGGGATAAATACAAAGTTGGAATTATGGAGATGAACCTTGAAATCAAAATGTTTTAACATAAGCAAAGCAAAAATAGAGTATTTTATGTGTAGCTTCAGTAAAAATAGGATTGAATGTGGATTCATGAAAATTGATAATAGAGAGATATTGCAAAATGAGAATTTTAGGTACCTAGGTTCAATCATAAAAAAAGGAGAAATCGATGATGATGTTACATAGAATTAGAATAAGGTGGGTGAAGTGGAGGGGGTCCAGAGGGTTTTGTGATCAAGGTATTCCTTTAGAATTCAATGGAAAATATTATAGGACAGTGATTTAGACAGCAATGATTTATGGTGCTGAATGTTAGCTAGTGAAGAAATAATATATAAACAAACTTAGTGTCTGAAATGAGGATGCTGAGATGGATGAGTGGTAAAACTAGAAAAGATAAAATAAAGAATGAATAAATTAGAATAATTTAGGAGTAGCTCCGATACATGATAAGTTATGAAAAAGTCATTTGAAGTCGCATGAACATATGCAATGGAGGCCTTTGAGTGCTTCCATATGGAGGGTGATTTGATTGTGATCGAAGGATCTAAAAGAGCCTAGGATACGCCTAAAATGACTCTAGGAGTAGAGTGGTGAGAAAGGCATGCATAGCTTAGGGCTAGTAACAAGTGATGTAGATAGGGCTGTCAAAAGGAGGGCATAAGCTGATCAATTCTTGGTTCAGTTCTGTCCCAAGTTTGTTCCTGGTTTGACTCCATCGAACCATCTGGTTGACAGCCTTGCCCCTTCCATTGATCCAGCAAATCAAGCCTCTATTTTGTCTTCAAGTGAACTTCTAGAAGCCCAGTCAGTTCATCCATCGATCGGTGCACCAACAGCTGTTAGAATCTTCAAGAAAATATCTACCGGTTTCCTTTGTTTACCTATAGTTGTCGTCAATGGGACTTGGTCAATCACTAAGTTGCAATTAGTATTTAGTCTAGAAGTATCTCTTGTTTTCTTATTTATTATTATTATTAATATTAATTTTTTTGTGAATAAATAATTCATTACTAAGGAGAAGAATATACAAGGGATGAAAGAGGGGGGAGCCAAAAAGAGCAAAGCCTCAAGGGAGGCACAACCATAAATGCCACTAAGAGTCAAAGCTCAAAAAAAGGGGGAAACGTCAAGTAGGGGGTGAGGGATGATGCTGGTGGAAAGGCCCCACGAGGCAATCATATGCCTATTCCTGGCAGAGTCTCTAATGGGGCGATGGCGAAGGCAGCCAATTTTAGAGCTGACGTCAAAGTAGATGGCTGTCCAAATCTTATCGAAAGATTGGGAATTGGAAGTCATCTACGAAGATTAAGCTCCATCCAAATATGAGAGATTGCGGCTCCAAAAGAAAGCTTCCCAATGGTGTCACAAATAGAGGGCCCTCCGAAAGTCATATCAATCCATATTCATTCTTTGAAGAAAGGGAGAATTCTTCCATGGGTGGGCCAACAGGAAAGGAGGACTTTTTTTCCAAATGGTGGAGAAGGAGCAAGGGAAGAATAGGTGGTCGATGTCTTCGATGCCATTCCAATATAGGCAACAAGAGGGGGGTCATGGATGTGGCAATGGATTAGGAAATCTTGGGTAGGGAGGAAGTTAGAGATGGCTCGCCAGGTAATGAAGCTGTGACGCGGGATATGACCCTTGAACAAGATGGAGTTGCCCAAGGGGAGCTTTGAATCTAATGAACTCCCAGGCAGAGGCTACAGTAGATAAACTGGTTTGGGAGGGGAGCTAAAGAATCTTATCCTCTCTACCTCGATGTCCAGGAGGAATGGGGGGAGGGAAGACCACAGATCGGCAAGGGGGTACCAGCCATCATCAGAGAGGATGTCAATCACCTTGGCCATCTTATTAAGACCGGAGGAGTATATGGTTCTGGGGGAAAAGAGGGAGTGGAGAATGCCTGAAGGGTGCTAGGGATCTAACCAGAGAGAGGTGTTTGATCTATTTCTAACGGAGTAGGAGATGGGACCAAGGGCAAGGGGTCTGGAGATAAGGATGTTGCGCCAAATCCAAGAGGCATCCAAGGAGTGGGGAGACAGACCAGAGAATCTCTTCTGAGGGGATGAGAGTAGACCCAGGAGACCTAGATGCTATTATGCTTAGAAGCAATTTTTCAGATCAGCTTGAGGTTCCCACCTTGGTAATATCAATGATTTTCCTAAGACCAAGACCACCTTCGGATTTGGGGGTGCTGACCTTGGACCAACTTATGGGATGCAGAAATCTAGTGGACTCGGAACCTTTCCAGAGGAAGGAGCAAATGATGGAATCAATAGTTTTAGAGGTGTTGGAGGGGAGAACAAAGATACCAAACCAATAAAGGTACATGGATTGCAAGACTGGTTTGATAAGAACCAACTTACCAGCATAGGAGAGAAGCTTGCCCTTCCCAGAGCTGGATTTTTCTCCTGAGGAGATCAAACAAGGGGGAGCAATGGAGAGATGTGAGCTTGGTGGAGATGAGGGGGAGACCAAGATACTTGATAGGAAGGGAGCCATGGAGAATCCGGTGAGAGCAAGGAGGAGATCTCTACGATCATTAGTGAATCCCGAGAGAAAAAGGTTAGATTTGAGAAGATTGATTCGAAGACCTGCGAGGTTTTCAAAAATGTGGAGGGAGGCCATAATGTTGGAGATAGAGGAGGGGTCAGCTTTGGAGAAAATCATGAGGTCACCAACAAAGGCTAAATGGGTGAGCAAAAGGCCTTTGAACTTGGGAATGGGGGAGATAAGGTTGTAGTTAGTGGAAGATTGGATGGATCTGGAGAGGACTTCAAGGGCAATCGAGAAAAGGAAGGGGGAGAGGAAGCAACCTTATGTGATGCCCACAGAAGTGGGGAAGTAGCCAGCGGGGCTGCCATTGACAAGGACAGTGAAGCGGGAAGAGGAAATACAAAAATGGATCCAATGGACAAAGGAAGGGGGAAAAGACATGCAACAAGACAATGGAGATGAAATCCCAGTGGATGGAGTCAAAAGCCTTGTGGATGTCAATTTTGAGCAAAGCTGTAGAAGGGTGGGATTTTCGATCAAAGCCTCTTACTATCTCATGGCAGAGGATGATATTGTCAGCGATGCTGGATGCTTCTACCAGCTATAAAAGCTTATTAATTGGCACTGAAAGAGAATCAATAACCATTTTGATTCGATTGACAAGGATTTTTGCAATGAATTTGTACAGAAGGTTACAAAGATAGATGGAATGGAAATCAAACATAACTTGGGCACCCATGTTCTTGGGGATGAGACAGAGGAAGGTGTGATTGACTCCATTGATATGAAAGATTGAGGAGGAAGCTTCTGACGGCTCAAATGAGATCATCTCGGATAATGTGCCAGTAGGCCGAAAAGAATCTCATGCTGAAACCATTCGAACCTAGAGCTTTATTGGGATGGGAGAGGATGGCAACGATGATCTCGTCATGTGAGGGGATGGACTAGAGGGAGTGACGAAGGTGATCGGAAACTAATTTGTTCAAGAGGTTGACAAGCAGAAGCGTAGTGGGAGTGGAGGGGGTTGAAGAGATTTGAAAAATAGGAGATAACTTTAGATTTGTTGTCCACAGGGGCGGTCAACTTGATGCCAAAGGTAGAGAGAAGCCTGGGGATAGAGTTAGCATTGGTTCTGGCCTTGATGGATTGGTGAAAATAAGCAAAGTTACTGTTTTCAAGCTCCAGCCATTTATTCTAGATTTCTGGCGCAAAAGGCTTTCTTCCTAGGCAAGAAGATCAAAGAGCTCAGAGGCGATAAGCTTTTCCTCATTAGCTAGAAGGCCGTTGTGAAGATTAGATTGGAGTCTGGATTAGATGAGGTCAAGCTTGCTCTGATAGGAGAGAACACGATCAGAGATGTTCCTGAAGACAATGGAATTTCAAGTCTTGAGAGCAGCTTTGGCATTCTTGACCTTCTTGGAAAAGGCAATAGGGGGGAGTGAAGGATGTTCCAAGCCTCTCAGACAAAAGGCAGAAAATCAAGATGATGGGACCACATGTCAAAGAATTTGAAAGGCTTTAGGCCAAAGGAGGAGATGGGGGAGTGATCAGAGATCCAGGGAGATCGAAGCCGACATTGGAGGAAGGGAAGTAATCGAGCCAGGATTCATTAACAAGGATTCTGTCCAATTTGCAGGCGACTCTATTGTTCCCGCTTCTATAGGTCTGCCAGGTGAATTTGGCTCTTGACCATTTGAGATCATTTATGCCAAGATCATCAATGCAGCCATTGAAGTCATTGATGTGTGCGGGTTCAATGGGTAGGCCTCCTTGCTTTTCATGAGAGGCACGAACAACATTGAAGTCTCCTCCAATGCCCTAGGGGAGGCTACTGATTGAGGGGGCAAAGGACCTAAGGTTAGACCGGAGTGAGAGTCTATTAGGGGTGCGGTTGAAGCCATAGATGACAGAGAAGAAGCAGGGAGGCAGATTAGGAGGGAAGGAGAGGGAAAGATGAATTAGTTGGGATGTGGTGGTAATGGGATTGATGTGGATGAAGTTGGGATCCCAAAGAACCCAAATACCAAGGGGGAGTGGACATAGTTGGAGATGAAGGACCAGGAAGGGGCAATCGAAGCGGTGATGCAGGGGGCATTGAGAACTCTGGTCTCAAGGAGAGAGCAAATCACAAAGTGGACTTGATGCAGGAGCGGATAGCAGATTGCTTGGCAGAGGGGTTGAGCCCTCTGGCATTCCAGATGATCTAAGGAATCATTTGGAACGGGAGGAGTTGGCCAGCAAGAGCTTTGAGGAGCTAAGGAAGGGGAGGGTGAGGGATTGTTTAAGCCTTCGGTGGTACTCTTTGAGGGGGGAGGGCAAAGGAATCCTCGGGGTAGTGGTCTTCTCGGTTCCTTTTGGGCGAGAAGAGGATCAAAGGGATCTGGCTCTCTTCATAGGGCGTACTGTAGGGGCAACACAAATTGGAGATCACTTGGATGAGCCAATTGGGCAGGAGGGGCCTGCCAGGACCGGAGATGAGTCGGGGATGACGAAGCAGGAACAGACATATCATGGGAACAAGTAGCAGATCCTAGAGGACGACCATTGGAGGTGGGAGAAATTGTCCTTGGCTGAAGGCCAGAGAGTTGACTAGTAGCAGCAATAGGATCATGAAGGTGATTCTCGGTGGTGGAGGTGGGAGCATTTGTCCTTGGTAGAGGCCAGGGAGTTGACTAGCAGCAACAACAGGAAAGTGATTGGTCTCTAGTCGGGCATCAGTGGGGTTGGCATGTAGTACACCATAGCGGGAGGCTAGGGAGTGGAGAAGTAGCTAACAGAGCAGTCGGAGAGGATGGGCGGATGTCATGGAAGACAGAGGTAGGGGCTCCAGATGAAGAGCCGGCAGCAGTGGGGCCAGAGGGGCAGTCAGCGAGAGAAGTGTCGAAACAGGAGCAGACTTGGAGATGACGCCTTCCAAGGTGTGAGGGCGACTAGTGGCGAGGGTGGAGCATGACGGAAGGACAAGAGAGGCAGAGGCCGCAGCGGAGATGCCTTCCAAGGCAAAGGAGTGGCGGAGACAGGAGCGGAGCTTGGTTGAAGGCCAGGGGAGGAGTTCGTGATGATGATGGTGCCTTCCGAGGCGAGGGAGCTAGAGACGAAGGGATATGTCAAGGCACAAGGAGCATTTACAGGAGGTGGCAAACTGAGGAAACCTAGAAAAGAGGAGCCAGGGATGCCGGGTGAAGAAGAAGGATCCGTCGAGAGATGGAGGGTGCTGGGTTAAGAATTGTGGTGGTTTGATGGTTAGGCAGGTTGGGAGGGTCCAAAAGGTAGTTCAACAAGTGAGGGTCTAAAGAAGGAGGGCCAGAATAGGAGTGGGGCCAGGATGGTAGGTGATTGTAGAAGGGGAAGGAAGAGGGAGAAGACGAGGGAGAGTGTTGGTGGGGGTATAAGGGTCTCGATAGGAGGAGAAAGGGTTAGACAAAGGAAGAGAGGGTCGGGGAGGGTTCGAGGTAGAAGCAAGAGTCTACGAAAGGAGACCGACAAACTGCAGGGCAGAGGAAGGCTAGCGAGAGTCAGGGATGGCTGCATCAGTGTTGAGGAAGGAAGGAACCTTATTTGATGAGGTGGAGGAGAGGGAAGAAAAGGAGTCAGAGCTAGAGGGATTGAACAGGAGATGGAAACGCTTCGGACCAGCAGTTTGAAGCAAAGAATTCAGACGTAGGCATAGTTGTCAAGGCGTCGCCTAGGCGTCTAGGCGGTTTGCCTGGGGCCTAGGCGACAGCCGCCTTGTTGCACTGCATGTTGCCTTCTGTTTTTCATTTACTTAAGATATTATTCATAAATAAGCAAATACCCCCTATTTGAATCCAATAAAAATAGTTTAAAAATCAAATTCCAAAAGGATAAAAAGTCAACCCCCCAGTCCAAGAACAAAAACTGGATTTTGGTTATATGGACGATTTTCAACTTTTAAATGCTAAGGTTTTTCTCAATTATGAAAATTTTATAAATTCTATCATGTTAAAATATTGCTAAAAACCAAAAGTCCGGTAAAAAAATATTTTGTTTTGATATTCATAAAATTATTTTCATTCAGGCGATTTTAACAGTATTCGCGCACTTAAAAATAAGTTTGACTGAAGCATTACTTTGTCATTGCAGCTCAGATTTAAGTAATCTTAGACTTGTTAGAAAACTGGTTTTATGTTATAACTAATACAAAAAGTCTCATGTAAAAATAAAATCATTTGACCAGTCAAACTTATTATAGAATTAGAGCATTTTTCTAAATGTTGATTTTTTATAACTTAATGACTTAATGTTAATTTTTTTATGATTTGATGTGGCTAAATGTTGATTTTTAATGACTTGATGTGGCTTAATCTTGATTTTTTATGATACAAGGTATATATAACTTACTAAATAATGTTAGAAAATTGAAAAAATAAAAAATAACACTCGTTCGCCTAGTTCGCCTTAAGGCGGGCGCCTTCTCGCCTAAGCGCTTAGACAACCCTCCACCGCCTTGGTTCGCCTTGGCGCCGTGACAACTATGGACGCAGGCCTAGAGCAAGGGGAGCCAAGGTTTTCTAAAGGTCGTGGATCTGCCATGCTGCTGCAGTTCCGGCGATGGTTCCGATGGTGCTCACGTCGACTAGTGAATTCCTTGGGCAGTGCAGGAGCAGAAGGCTCAGTATCTTCAATTGGAACAAGGTTAACCTCAGTAGAGATGGCTTTTAGAGCACAACTTTCAGTCCGATGCCCAAATGTTTTGCAAATAGAGCAAATAGGGGGCTACCAATCATAATGAATCGCCTGAGAGAAGGAGCCATCCTGATTGTGGATGTTCATAGTTGTTGGCGGGGGGACCTCTGCAGAGACTTCAACATAGATGCGAGCGAAGGCTAGTCGGTTTTGAGTCCTTGTATGGTGGTCGGAGTAAAGATGCTTTCCGATAGTCGACCCGATGATACTGAGGCCATTCACACACTAGTAGTGAAGAGGCAGATTCGGGAGGGAGATCCACGCAGGGATAGTCTTGAAGTCCACTTTGGTGAATGAGAGAAACTAATCCCATTGCCCGAGGAAAATGGGCTTTTTGCTGATCATATAGGGACCTTCATCAAGGGTAAAGTTTTTCCCCACATCATTTGAAAAGTTGGAGGTGAATAATCCATTGTCAAGGAGCAACATCGAAAATGTGCTGGAGGTCTTCCATTGTCAAGAAAGGGAAGATTTCACTATGGTAAAAGGCATCCTCAAGGAAATGACCGACAAGGCAGTTTTGCCATTTAGCTATCTCAGAGTCCAGCAGCCCTGCAGGGCAGAATCCAACCAAGGCATCCTCAAAATGGGTGGGAGGGATATAGGACAGGGAAAAGTCGACTTGGGAGGGATGAGAGCTGTGAGAAGCAACCGAGGCCTAGGATTTTGGATGAGGGGGAGAGGGAGAGGGAGAGGGAGGTTTGGGAGAAGGGGGGGAGGGAGATGAGGGAGGTGAGTGATTGTCGGTTGGAGAGGGAGAAATGGGTGAAGGAGGAGAGTGAGAGGAGGGAGAGGAGGGGGTGGCAATGGGGGAGGACTCAGGGAGGACTGGAGGAGAGGGGTGATACCGACGGTGGAAACCGCCAGAGGAGGGAGGTTCATGAAGGAGGGAGGGTCATGGTGGGGGAGGGAGGGTCAATGCATGCTTGAGTAAAGTATGAAAACAGAAAGAAAGAGAAAGAAAGACAGGAAGTAAATGTAAAGGAAGAAAAGTGTGAATATTAAAAAAAGTTAACAAAGGGAATCTCCTTCTGTGACCCTTGTCCTTATTTATTGTTTCTTAGTTCACCAGGTATTAGTTTTAGTAGTAGAGTTAGTCCAGAATTTGAGAGTTTAAATTATTGGTGTTAGTTTCTATTCTGAGCTTCTTTCTAATTGCAAGGTTGTACCCTCTCCTATATAAGAGAGATTTCTGTAACAAGTTTGGAATTAATGAATTAATGAATGAATAAATTTTACAGCCATTGCTGCTCCTTATTCCTGAGATACGATGTTCCACAGCTGGGATAGCTGTGGATGAAAGGCCCAGGCTGAGATAGCCATTCCTCTACCCCCCCCCCTCCCCTTCTCTTTTCTTCCATTCTTTCTTTTATTTCTTTGTTTCAACTTGTGAGAGAGTGATTTGAGAGTCATTACAAGACTGTTTGAAGGCCTGAAGCACATCTAACAAACCAGCCTGAAGATCAGCCGACTACAGGGATCGAACTCAGCTTCTGTCTGGATCTTGGGTGCTGATCTCCTCACCTGTAATTCCAAATCTGAACCCCTTTTGTGGGTTTATAGAGCACCCAAGGGGGCTCCTTCGACCGGCATTCCACACCCCTTGGAGGCCTCTGTGGAAGCCGCAGGTTTCGTCCTCTGTTCTGCTTGAAACCCTAAGCCTAGACAGATCTATTTGTTGGTTAGTTTCTTCTCCGTTGACCTACTTACAGCCCTCCTTTGGGGTTTATTTTGTGACAATATTAACAGTACTAGAACCTGGTTTGAGGCCCAACAGGGTCTGCTTGTGTGAGTTCTCTAATTTTCTTCTATTCAGACAGAGTTTCAGATCCTGCCTGGGATTAGGTCCTATGTGATCTAGTCTTACATCAACAAGTATGACTTTGAATAGATCTGATTAGAGAAAAAGGATCCATGTAACTGACCCCATTTAGTTGGGATAAAGCTGATTTGAGTTGCTCAGTAAACAACTCCAGATTCCATCATATTAACCATGGTGTTTATTCATCCCAAAAAAAAAAAAAAACATGGTGTTGTTTGTTGTCCCCAGGCAGGTGCTACCTGTCTATTTTTTTATTATTTGATTTTGTGAGTTTATCAACTGGAGTATATCATCTAAATGAGGGATTATTTTTTTCCTGCTAAGACAAAACAACACAGCTTATTTTCTATTTGATGTTGAAAAGTTGGGCTTCCCACGTTTTCATCATGGTAAATTAACTGAAAACTACTTGATTCTGTGATCTTAAGGGGGTATTTCTACTACAACATTGAGGATATTGTCGTAAATGCAGTACATTAATTCTTTTAACATTTCATTCTGATGTATGCCTTATCTGCTTTCAATTTAAAGGTTTGCTGGTTTGGGTGCTGGGCTTGCATGGGGAACACTCAAAGAGTCCACCAAGAGGCTTGTATTTGGGACAGACAATTCACAAGACAAACAATCCGCCCTCTCACCTTTCTTATCTGAACAAAATGCAGAGCGTTTGGCTCTTGCACTGTGTAGAATGCGTGGTGCAGCGCTCAAATTGGGACAGATGTTGAGCATACAAGACGAATCACTTGTACCTGCTCCAGTAATACTCTGTTCTCTTTTCTATGTTTTATAGTTTTTGTTTCTATGACCATTTGAATCACTCAACCCCGAATCCACCGTGAGACAAGCATTGTTTTATTTTTCGTAAGCAATCTGACTTTGGTTTGAGACGGTCAATCAACTCGTTTATTTTCCTTACCTATAAAAGAGCACTACAATGAAATTACTACTTCACATAGCAGTGACGCCTTTAAATATTAAGTTTTTCAAAATAAACCAAGAATGACATAAATGACAGTTATGTGTAGACCCATACACAGAGAGTTGGACATGGAAGATCTAGAAATCCAAATGCAGGACACAGTAACGTAAATTTAATTGATCAGTTGAACATTACAAATTATATTAGAGAGATATTTGTGCCAAGTAGCTTCTACATGAGAGAAACATAACATGGTTTTTAAGGTGGTGAAGCGATGGAGGCGTTTGAGGGTCTTTTAGAGCGTCTTAGCGATGAGGCAGGCATAAAGCGTCGTCTTATTGACTAAAGCGTTCCTGTGTAATTTTTTTATAAAACCAATCTATTTGGCTCAAATCCTAGTTGAATCCTATTACTCATATGTTAAATAAATATGAAAGGTTCATATTCATACTAATGTAAGATATTCATCAAGAAAACAAATCAATAAGTGAATAAACTAAGTTCATCTTCATCAATCATCAATATTCAATCATCAATCATCAATCATCATAACATATTAACATATAATATAAATACATAATTATGAAACAAAATTATAAATATAAAGAAAAGAAGACATAAAAAATACAAGTATTTATTATACTTACCTCTATGATGCCAAAATGAGTGCCTAAGCCCTAAGGTCATCCACTATATTTCTACTCCTGTCAAGGAAGAATGAAGCTCACTACTGCCAGAGCAAAATGGTCGCCTAGATCAGTGGTTCTTCCTTGTTCCTTGATTTCTTCTCAAAGCCCATTCTTGAAACCCTTGACAAAATCCAAACCCTATTTGTGAATCGTGTTTTTTTGTTTGTTTTGGTTATTTTTTGTGGAGTAAAGTTGATCCCATACATCTCAAGTATTAACAAAATCATACACCTACCAATAAAAAATCTATATTTCGAATCTTCATCAAGTAATTTTAAAATGTGTTTAAAAAAAAAACCCATAAGGCGCCACTTCACGTAAGGCGGAGCATTGCCTCACCATCTCTAGACCGCATCAGCGCCAAGGCGCTGCTAAGGCGTCGCCTTACCAGCGTCTTAAAAACTATGAACATAACCATGTCCAAGCATGTGTGCAGTTGTGCAAACATGACTATGAGTGTTCTTCACAACACATTAGACACATGGGAAAGATAACCAGGGGATGTGTCTTACAAGACATTAAGTTTTATAAATTCCAATATCTTACATGTTATGGCTGATGAATACTAATAATAGCGGATGAAAGTTGCTTGGTGTGATGATAAAGCTTGGGCTGCTAAACACCACTTCATGTAACATATGCCAAATGTCCACTCCTCCTTGGAACCTACAAAAGCAGGAGTTGAAATGGGTATGGCTCCTCCTTTTTTTCCGATCAAAGTTGGATCATGTGATCCAGATAGACTGTAATTGTATTGAAAAATGGATAAATTTCCAGTGTAAAAAGTTCTTGATGGCACATGTTAAAGTACACTGTAGTTGGTGCACATCTGTTGTTTGTGCCAAGAACCTATGTTGTCTGTGCGTTCAGATAGGCTGGACATGTTTGTTAGACCTTGTCATTACCTTGACACTATTCTCATCCTATTTAGGGGTGACAACAGGTAGAGTCGACTTAGGTAATGGCCTTACTCTTACCCTCTAAGGGATGTGAGGGTTGTTGCCCTTTTCCTTGCACTCTAGGGTATGTGTATGTGTGAAGATTTCCATTACCAGGCAGGTATACCGGTAAGACGAGCAGAGCATCATCAATTGTATTTTAATTGGGAAAAAAGCCAGGGGTATGGTTTATGGGCCATGAGTGGATTAGATGCAATGTGTTTGGGCTAGGCCTGGATTATGTGGGGGAGTTAAAAAAATATAATTTGTAATTATAAAATCACCTAACTGCCCCTGCTGATACAGGTAAATTGGTAATTACCTTACCCTCCAAGTTTGCTGGATGGGTAACAGAACCCTACTCTTACGCTCCGAAGTTGGGTAGGGTAAGGCATGTAAACAGATGAACGGGTGCCTGTTGCCAGCCCTATTGTATTTAAGAACATGCTGCCACATATTCATGTGTAGCTTCCAAATGAGCCCTAAAATGCTTGATACTGGAAAGAAGCGATGACTGTATGACAGCTCTATGGTGGCTTATGATGAACTCTTCTCATCCTTTGTATCATTTGTTGATTAAATAATTTTTAAGGGTAGGACTATAACTTCTAGTTTTTCCAAATCTTTTTGACTTAGAGGCAGATTTCTTATAATGTAAAGGAGATTTTTAAGGTAACCTTAATAATTCTTTGTTCACCTCATTGAACCTTTATTATCTGCCATTCTGCTCTATTTAAGGCTGCATATCTGTTAAGTAACAAGCATTCAACTAGTTTCTGTTGCTTCAACCCAGTTCGCTGTTTTCCTTTCCTTTGTCCTTTTTAACACCCCAACCTAACCATATCACTCCTCACTGGTGCATTCCTTGATTTTTGCTGCACATGGCTGAACCATCTCAATTGACTTTACCTTATATTATCACTTACTGTTGCTACTCCAATGTTCCTCAAATGCATTCATTTCTTACCAAAGACTTCCTAGTATTGTTGCTCATCCATCTCAATCAGCTATATTGATTGTAGGCTTATGCTGTTTATTGCCTAAACTTAAGCTCCATGAAGCATTATTTGTTTTGTAACTGTGTTGTAAAATCTATATTGAATGCTATTGAAGTGTATTGATCATACTGCATTCCAAAAGGTCATTTCAACTTCATCCACCCAAATATATCTCTATTGGCAAATCTTCTCAAGGGTAATATTCCTGATGTGTTTGCCACTTCTTGTATAATACCTATAGATATTGGCTGCTTTGGATATTGTTCGTCAAGGTGCAGATGTAATGCCCAGGAACCAGCTCAATCAAGTTTTGGATAATGAATTAGGTCCAGACTGGTCCTCAAAGCTGCAGAGTTTTGATTATGAGCCAGTGGCTGCTGCAAGTATAGGCCAGGTGATGTGGGTTACTGAACTATTCTACTCATTTTGTTATATTAATTACTGGGTTCCTCTCATCTCTGCTTCCGTATATTCACTGCTTTACTTTCATGTGATTCATCAACATTTAACTTTGATTGTAAAATTAGTGTTGGCACTGGCACTGGGTTGGAACCTTTAACCATGTTAGAAACTATGCATAATCAGGGTATAGCCTGGTAATGTAAGGTTGGTTTACATAAGCAAACAAACCCCAGTTGAAATAAACTCCAAACCAAATCAGTTCCAAGTTTCAGATCTGCAATTCCAGAAGAACCGCACGGCAGGGCTGAATTTAGGAAGAAAGCTTAGTTCACAAGATAAGGAACTTATGACTATCACACCTGGTCGTAGGTATCTTGTGAACAGGCCAAAAGGTCCCCCAAGTCTTGACCCAAGTAGGCTGTTGGTAGTACAGCAGCATAGCAACAGAACCCCAGACTGAACTAAGGTTTCAGCAGAACTGGGGGAGAAAGCTCTTGCTAATGGCTGCTCAGATGGGGCAGAAAGGTGGGTCGAATGGCTCCCCTGATGTGTCCTTCAATCCCTCCAAAGGACTTCCAAAACAGGTTACTGATTGAGGAGATCCGATGGTGAAAACAGAGTCCAGATTAGGAAATTTTGGAGAAAACCTGTTGAAGCTGCTACAGGCCTGCAGAGGCAGCAAGGGGCTGGTCGAATGTTTCTCTTGTGGCCAGGAACAAGCCTCAAAAGGCCTGGCCAAGGTGCTTACAGGTCTGGGAGATTTGGTGCTTGAACAAGAAAAGGAGACTTGAAAATTTGCTGGAATCGATCTCTGTTCTCTATCTTATTTGAGTCTTTGTCGAAGGATGATTGTAAGGTCTTCAAACAATGTTCATTACACTCTAAAAGAGAATTGATGTAGGGGTGAAGGGTGGAAGAAGAATGGTGGAATGTGAATCTCACTATCTCACCCATCAATGGGTTAGGCATCTCACCCCTCATTAGCAGCTGTAAAAAGCCAAGAGTTTGCACTCAAAAGTTTTATTAATCAACTTGTCTATTACAATTGATGGGTGCCTCTTTATGGGCTTACATAACTTGGACTTAAAGCAATAATAGAAAAGAAAACTATTGGACAGAAATAAGAATTTCTAATTTGTGTCTAGAAACTAACAATTGACCATAAAAGGGAAACTAATCTAAGTCATAATAAAGGAAACTAACTTGACTAACTTGACAATTCAAAAAAGGAAAATAAATCCTAGGCTATCTTGGCCAACTCGATGACTGCTGGAACTCCTTTTTGAAGCTGCTTTCTTCAACAATAAAAGACAGCTATATGGGCTTCTAGAAGATTCTGTTGAAGACAGCTATATGGCCAACTCGATGACTGCAGGAGTAACTCGGGAACAGTGTTTCCAGCTTTACTTGGGTTGGTTGGATGGGACCAAGGTGGGGGCTAGCTGGTCCAACATTAGACTTGGTTCGATGGGCCAGCAGCCCCTTCCTTGTCCAAGCTTGATCAAAATCACCTGGTTGTTTCTCCTGGAGGGCCACAGGCAAGTAGGTGTATGGTATGTTTGATTGAGATGTATGGCAGAGCGGTACATGTTAACCCAACCTTGCTGTGGATCCTCATCCAATATTGGGGGGTGTCTCACTGTCTTTCTGTGTAGGGAGGATCCCTAGTTTCTATCTAACCAGCTGTTGTATGAAACCAAATACAGATAAAAAAAAAAAAAAACTAGAACCAGTGATGATTGACATGTATTTTTCTACATGCTTCTATAATTTAAACCTATACAAATATTAAAAAAAAAAAAAGGGTTTTGAAAGACCTGAATATAATGCATACATCTAATGGTCAAAAGCCATTTCATCATGCTAATTCTTGTTTATTATATCAGTTAGATGGGAATGCCTTTGTTGTCTCAAGCCTTTGAACATTAGAAACTTGGCAAGTCAGAAGGGCCAGAAACCATCTGCAGGTCTTTTGTCTCGAGACCCTAAGATTATACCCGTAAACAGTACTAGTATATTCTTAATCAATAATGGGATATTCTCCAAGGAAATAATTTAATTGGAATCTTCTATCTTGATTCATATGTTTATGTCATGTACACTACTTTAATTTATTATATAAATCTTCCAAAATAGCAACTCCGACAATGATTTATGTGCTTGGTTATGACCCTGAGTCTATCCAGTATATCAAAGAGATGAGAAATCACAAGTAAAATGATTTATGCAAATATAGATTTATCGAAATATACTTCTGACGCAGATAAGTCACATAAATGGGGTTGTTTGATTAGAAATAAGCCTTGGGTTGAGTTATGTATGTGTTGGGCCTTTGATCCCATGTGTTTTCAATGTAATGGGTCCTAAGAGAGACGTTCAACCACGGTTTTGTGAAGGCCAGAGCTTCTGATTTGGTTTTATATAAGATCTCCTGATTCTGCCTGTTTTTTGAACCAGACCTGGATATTTCTTAATTACTTTAAATCCATCTGTTGGATTTGTATCATATTTCGGGGTTTGAATTAGCCAGCCAAGAGTGAAACTCAACCATACTTTGAATGTGATCCTAGTCTTTGATTTTGAATAATTGGATTTCTCTTATTTCTTGAATTTTAATTCCAGATTTGACTATTCTTTAATTAGTCTTGATCTGACCCTTAGATCACTGTTGTTCTGAGGTTTAACAACAACAACAACAACAACAACAACAACAACAACAACAACTCAGCCTTATCCCAACTTAATGAGGTCGGCTGATGGATCCGATCAAAGATAGAAAAAGGAAGTTTAGAAGTAAAAGAGGAGAAACAAAAACAACAAATCATCTTTCCCTCCAATCAGATCTACTCGAGGCCATTCTTGGGACAAGACCTAAACTACGCATGTATTTCCTCACTACTTCTCCTATGGTCATTTTAGGCATGCCCCTAGCTCTTTTAGCTCCTTCAATCTAAATCAGATCAATCCTATTTATTGGCTCATCCCAAGGCCTCCATTGAACATGACCATACCACCTCAAACTTCTCTCTTGGAGCTTATGATGATTTGGGGCAACACCCAAATCAACTCTAATATAGTCATTTCTTACTTTATTCTTCCTAGTTTTTCCACACATCTACCTTATCATCCTCATCTTTACCACACATAGCTTATCGAGATGACCAAGGATTAAAAGTTGTTGAGTTTAGCGCTAGGCGCTAATCGTAAATAGCTACAGGGCCAATAGGGGTATTTATGTCCTATCGGCCCCATATCTCTGTGATTAGGTTTTTCTTCTTTATGGGGGTATTTTTGTATTTTTCTTCAGCACCATTTAATATAAGTTTTGAGGCATAACCTGGTATCATACTATTCTGGTCTGATCGCAGGTCACTACTCTCTTTTGGGAGTCTCTTTCGATTGCACCTCTCTCTCTCTCTTCTCTGCTCATTTCTTCTTCTCTTCTTTCCTTTATTTCTCTATTTTGATTACAGGTTTCCGGGATTGTAACAAAAGTATCGGTATCGGTTGCCATATCGCTTGGGTCATTTTAAGAGACGTATCGTAGCGTATCGTATAAATAAGCAATAATTAACATGTATCATGCATAAACACTAAAATGGAGAGCATTGTATTGAGAGCCAAATGCATTCAATTGAAATTGTTTTAAAGGATGAGGTTTCTTACATGTAGTTACAGTCTATTGTCAACTTTCTAAGAAATTTTAAAATCTATAAACAAATTGATGCAATAATTCATGTTTGGTTTAATTTTTAGTTTGTTTTATGTAAATTTACTCAAACATAAAAAATAATAAATAAATAAAAAGGGAAGTAAAACAAAGATTTGCGAAAAAAAATAGAGATTTTTCAACTTACCTGTCTTGCGCTATGTGGAGCTTCAATGGATACTTTTTATTCTTCAGTCCTATAAACATCAATTTGATTGTAGATTTTGAATCTTTTTCTATGAATGATTCAAAGCCCTAAGTCCAAATGGAAGGGAGTTCGATTGTGTAGTTGTGCTTCAAATTTTGAAAGCTTAAGTATTGCCAAGTGAGAAGAACATGCTTTGTTTCGAAAGTGAAATGGGTTTTGTAGATACGTATCTTAAGTATCAGTATGTATCAGTGGTGTTTCAATGTGTATCAATCGATACGTATCGATACACAAGTATACACTTCATTTAAAAAAAAAATGTATTTTATCGGTCCGTATTCTGTCGGTATCGATAATATTGGACGATAAGATATGGTATGGGCTGATACTTTAAACCATAGATATGACACTTCTTAACTGCCCAACATTCTGCCCTGCACATCATAGCCGGTCTAATGACCGTACATATTGCACAAACTGTGTTAAACATGATATGGCACTATGGTTTCTCCTGGAAGGCCAGTATCACGGTTCAGGTTAATGTTTTAGTAGGCATTTTTCCTTTTGGTTTTGTCAAGCTAATCTCATGGAGTTGTTTCTTTTGCTGTGTAACTTCAACGGAGCTCATCATGCTTGTTGCATTCGATTTCTGTGGTGGTCAAAATGTCAAAATGTTTTATGCTATCAAACCTGAAGCAGTATGCCTTCTGTTCCATTGGAGAATTGTTTCCATTTGGTTGCATTCTTCTACTTGATATTCTGATTTCATCCTCTTAAGTTTGACAGCTTTGTTTCCACTGGGAAGTGATAAAAACAAGTTCCAGGATTGTAGATCATTTTGTTTGCAATATTTTTACTGCAAGTACTGTCAAAGTTTAACCTGGAGTCAACTATTTCTTCTTCCTTTTATTTTTATTTTTATTTTTATTTTATTTTATTGATTGCTAAGATCTCTTCTTTATAGAAGTGAAGGCTGTTACAGTTATTTCAAATTGCGTTGTACAATGTTGCACAGTCCAGATTTGTGTATTTCCTTATTTTTCCTCATCAATTGAATTTTTAGGTACACCGAGCTGTCACAAAGGATGGGTTGCATGTGGCAATGAAGATTCAGTACCCTGGTGTTGCAGATAGCATTGAAAGCGATATTGAGAATGTGAAGCTACTTCTGGATTATACTAATCTTATTCCTAAAGGGCTTTATCTAGATAGAGCCATGAAGGTAGGTGCTGGTTCATTAGTTTGTTGTCAGTTTCATCATAGGGTTTTCAAATACTTTTTTTTTTTTATATCAAAAATGCTATTGATTACTTGAAATTCAGCTTGGAACCTTTTTTCTCCTTGCTGTCTGTCCCTACCTCATTTTATCCTTGCTAGTATTCAGTCGACATGATTTGTCATTCTCTGTCCAGAGATATATGAGATTCTATTGTGATTCTAGGTTTTATTCCTGCACCCTCATGCTAGTGGTATTTAAACTCAAGCATATCTTATGGTATTAACTTAAAATTTCTTTGCTTTGATCTTCTGTTCTGAATGCTTTTGGATGAGTATTCATTCGCAGAAAAACTCAGTGGACCTCATAAATCTGAGGAGAAATTTTATAGTTATATTTGATATCTATATCAAAATTCATGATGGAATCCTCTGCAGGTGGCTAAAGAGGAACTATCACGTGAGTGTGATTATAAGTTGGAGGCAAGTAATCAAAAACGATTTCGTCATCTTCTATCTGTCACTGAAGGATTCTATGTTCCACTGGTCATTGATGACATCTCAAGTAGAAGAGTCTTAACAACAGAATTTGTGTCTGGTAATTCATTGTTTATCCTATAAGTAACAGCCTTCCTTAAATCTTGAGATGGTTCACTACCACTTCAATTGCAACATTCCATCTCCTTGTGATGGAGCAACCATATTTTTCCTTCTCAAACGAGTAACAACTATATTGTGGTGCAAAGAATTCAAGAAGAGGGAAAACCCTAATCAGTCTCTGTGGCTCCAGTAGAGAGTACCAATTGAAATTACACTACAGCCACTAGGTTGATGTTTTGAAGGGAAACATTTTGCGATTAATGTAGGTCCCATTGCAAAAATACCATGCATGCCCTCATCATTTTCCATTCAAAATACTTACTAGCAAAGGGTAGAAATGTGTGGTGCTTTGATGTAAAACCACCAACTATTGTGAACATTTACTTTCACACCCCCACCCCTCCCCCCTCCCCCCCCCCCCCCCCCAAAAAAAAAAAAATGAAGAAGAAGAAGAAGAGAAAAACACCTGAATGAGAACTGAACAATCAATGTTTATAAGCTAGTAAGGAGTTGCAGTAAGCAATATCACCTGCAAGAAGAGATCTACAGACGAAAATACTCTATTCAGTTTTTCAACTTAATATACAGTAGTTGAGAAACTGAACTTTTCATTTTGCATTTCCTTGCTTGCTTATATAGATTGATTTAGATACTTATGGAATGGAGGTGTTTAAACTTGATGCCAAGATATTAACGTCTCATTAAATATAGCGATCTCCTTAGCGGCTCCTTGAAATAGTGATCTGGTGAATGATAATGAACAAAAAAACCTTCCAGGGAATTCTGAGACCCACAATCTCCACTATGGCAGAACCTCCTGTGATCTCAAGTGATGATTGGCTATGAAACGCTCACTAATTTCTGAAGGGCAATAGCTAACATTTTAGTACATTTGACTGGCTGGCTCTGCTGGAGGTTTGATTGGTTGATTCTGCATGTGTAAACAATCTGTTTCATAATGCATTGTTGGATCCTTCAATCATCTGTTTTGTCTAAAATATTGTCCATATTTTTCCTCTTTCTATAGGGGTTCCTATCGATAAGGTGGCCCTGTTATCCCAGGAGACTCGTAATTATGTTGGAAAAAAGTTGCTCAATCTCACTTTGATGGAGTTGTTTGTTTTTCGTTTTATGCAGGTAGGTCTTCATTCTTCTTGTGTTACATTTCTTTTTCGTTCCCATTATGCTTCTTTAGTCTTAATGTTGCTTTGGTTGTATGATGTGATGACATTTTTTATTTAATACAGACTGATCCTAATTGGAGCAATTTTCTATATGATGAGAGCACAAGAATGATCAATCTCATTGACTTTGGGGCTGCTCGAGATTACCCAAAGAGTTTTGTTAATGACTACCTAAGAATGGTAGGTCTGACAAGCATTCAAAGTTTAAGATATGTTTTGTGCTTCTGAATTCTTTGATCTAGTTTGTCTTATGTATTTCTCTGATTTATGTTGTTATTCCTGAAATTTTCTCTTTAAAACCTTTAATTTCTCATTCAAGAAAAAAAATCTATAGTTTCCCTAGACCTAATTATCTTCTGAGAAATTTATATAGTATTCTGTTTTACTGCTTCCATGCAAAGATTGCTTTAAAATTTTCACGAGATATTAATGCTGTATGAAGATGGGCTTGGAGCATTGTAAATGGCCATTTTGCTTATGAGGGGATTTTGACCTACCATTGGATGGCCCTACCACGAATATTGTTTAGATATGTAGTCAGCCTAATCCAATGGTCACAATCTCTTTGTATGTCGGCTGTAATTAGAATTAATAGAATTCGCAAATAAAAAGTTACTAAAAAGTTGGTCAAAAATATTTGGATTATGCTCACTGATGAACACACGCCTATTCTTTCACACCTCTTTGAAGATAAGTCACATTAAAAACAACTTAAATTTCCCATTGAAATTGCTGCCTTATATATTCAAGAATTCTTTGAAGGGCTTATTTCAAATAAATGATGGTATAAAATTGGTTCTGGTAGGTTCAAGCCTTTAATTCTTTGTTATATATATATATATATATATAATGTAGGTTCAACCCTTAATTCTTTACTTTTTATATATTGAGTGGCTGTTCCATCCATTTGAATGTTGTATCAGGTGCTTGCATGTGCAAACTGTGATAGAGATGTAGTGATTGAAATGTCAAGGAGGCTTGGGTTCCTAAATGGAATGGAATCAGAAATAATGCTCGAGGCTCATGTCCAGGCTGGTTTTATTGTGGGTTTACCATTCTCGAAGCCAGGTGGGTATGATTTCCGCTCCACAAACATCACACACAGCATTTCAAACCTTGGGGCAACAATGCTAAAGCACAGGCTGACCCCACCGCCAGATGAGGTCTACAGCCTTCATCGTAAGCTCTCAGGTGCATTCTTGGCCTGTATCAAACTTGGAGCTGTTGTACCATGTAGAGAACTGTTGCTTGAAGTCTATGAGCACTATCAATTTGGCGATGATGATGGAGAAATCTTGTCTAGCAGCTCGATTGGATAACATTGTGTCTCAATGTCTTCATTAATTGATTTGTTAGTAGTATTGGAATGCAATTTTGAAGCAAGTTCCCTCCGCCCCCCTCCCCCCTGGCCCCTCCCCCCTTCCCCCTTCCCTCCTCCCAAGGGCCAAGGGTATCAATCAATTTTTTTTTTTTTATTATTATTTTCTGATTGCAATTATTAAAATAGTTTTGCAACTTTATATTTTGGTTTGGGTAGAAACTGAAGAGAAACATGGTGATGCAGCTTGCCTTGTTTAGCTTCAAGATACAGCCAACATATGGTTTTTCTAGGAGCATAATCTAGGCTAAAGACTCGAACTATAATGAGTTAATTATGTTGGGTCCATAATCCATACTCCATACTCAATACAGCTGGAGCTAATTAGAAATTTGGGTCCTCTAGTGGGTGCCTGACAGGTTTCTAAAGTATTTGTATGCTTATATAATTGGATTAAAAGAAATTGGCAGAAAGTAACACAAGCTTGGCACGGTGGCCCTCAATTTGAACACTGGTAGATGAAGCGGTAACTTTCAACCATATGGACGGGTAGGGTCACCTTGGAATCGGCACATGTTAAATTTGATCTACGGCATTTTCCAAATGATATAGAGAAGTCTTCTATGACCATGGGTTGTTTACTTTTGGTGTCATTAGATGTAGATCAACAGTGTCAGAACGCAATAAAATTTCGTTCTTATTCCAACTAAAGGAGGTCAGCCATAGAGATTTATAAGAATAGTAAAATAGTAGTAGAAAAAAAAAAAAGAAAAAAAAAGAGAGATTTAGCAACATCTTGTAAACATTCCAACCGAAAGGGATTGGTTATATCGATTTTCACTCTCCAAATAGCTATATCCTACATCGTACTAGAATCAAAACTGAAACTTTGTAAGTCTTTTTTCACTTCTTTTATTTTCATTTTATGCTTGTCCTTAATTCTTTTGGCCCTTTCCATCTGAATCTAATTACTCTTTCATATTAGTGCATCCACGAGTCTCCATTGAACATGGTCCCATCGCGCTTCATATGGTTTTCGCGGATCTTGTCCTAGAATGGAGCAACTCTCAAATAAACTCTGATGTAGTCATTCCTCTCTCTCTCTCTCTCTCTCTCTCTCCAATCTTGTTAATCCGATCTAGTCTAATCTTAGTCTTGACTGATTACCATCCTATCTTGTTAAATCAGTAGAGACGAGAGAGTTGAGACCGATTGAGTGGCAAATTTAAGACATGTTCTTTTCTTTTCACTGTAGAGCATTGTGTCATGAGGGGCCAGAACCCTCATCAATTAATTAAGACATCAATGGAAAGGAGGCCATCTTCTTTTCTTTTCATCGTTTATATTTCTCATTATCTCGAGTTCTGAAGGGAAGAAGAAAAAGTATGCTTACTTGTATGTATAATAACACTCCATTTGTATATTTTGGCAAATTTAGGTAAGTAAAGTTCATAGTGGGCCCCACATACTCGGAAGAGAAATAAATAAAAGAATTTGAGTTAATTTTCGTTCCCTAGTTTTTTTTTTTTTTATTGGTTTTAATTGTTTGCACAAGTCACCCTTGAAAAGTTCCATTTCTTTTATTTCAATTGCAAGAAAGATAACTGAACGTGATCATAGAATCACGAAAAACATGTTTTGTGTTGGCCTCATGTATTTCCAATGGGTAATTTCAATATCCAAGCAAAATTGGTGATGATGATTGTGATAATCCGTCCCCGAAGAAAACATTAACAAAATTTTATGTTCCAGCGGGGGAGAGGAGGCAATTCATGGCAAAGTTTAGTATTAAAAGTCTAGAATATTGGACTCATTTAGTCCCCTTAGCGGACCGAACCCAAGAATTGTCTTACAACGTGTACAAGTGGTCAGACATCCCACAACCAACCATGGATTTGGATATCCATGTTGGGTTGCACTAAACCTATAGCCCATTGCGAAACCTACCAACTAAGTAGATCTTTCTTAAGATATGCAAAGTAAGAGAGGATGGGGGATTGACAAGATGAAACTGTCATGAAATCTTTAATTGAGATATTGGGAGTCAGAGAGTTATATTAAATTGCTTCAGTTATTGGTGTTTTCATATATTTAAGGAACTCAATTTGTTTAGTTATAGAGCTAGATACACCTAACTACACTTCACGAGAGAAATGTTATGAGAAAGAGGATTTTTTTTTTTTGGGTGAAGAGAAAATATAGTCTCTCTCTCTCTCTCTCTCTCTCTCTCTCTCTTTTGGGTGGATGGCATCCCATGGGCATAAATGGTAGAATGATGCAAAGACCTACCTCATCCACGTGATAGATTATTGAGAATGGAATTTTATAGACAGTTATATCTTAAAGTCTCCATATTCATATGTCAACTTTCAATCAATTAGAGCAAGCCATATGGCAAAATAAAGCATGAGAAAAGTACAAAATTTCCAATTAAATGGATGGGACAAAAAAATGCATGGAAATACATGGATGTGAATAGATGAGATAAGGATTAGAAAAAATCTTGATCCATTCATACCTATTTACTACTGTTCCAATATGATCTCATATGTATATTCTAGATAGATATAAAATAATAATAATAATAATAATAATTGGTAACACATATATAACGAATTTGAATTATAGAATTGATAAGTACAAAAATCTTTTCTATATGAGATAGATTGATAAAAAATATCTATTGAATAAGTGAAATAACTAGATCTATAAGAAAAAAAAAGGTGGATTATCTTCAATTGGGTGGTTTTTTGTTGGGACGTCATCAACAAAGCAACAAATATGATTGGGCTTACTTAGTGTACCTTTATTGATGTTGAAATATTGAATGAATTGAAAACTTTTTGGTTTCTTCCTTCTCTATCTCACTTCACACTTTTTGAATTATTGAAATTTGACATATAATATATGTTAATTTTTTTTAAAATATTCAACAGTTAAAATTACCACATCATTCTTTCACGTGATAAACAATTGTGTTTGCCATCAATATTTTGTCCATCGATTATTAATTACAAGAACTTTTTTTCTTTTTTCTTTCAAGATTGTCTTTTGTTTCACACATGTTCAATCAATCTATTTCATCTCCTCCTTTATACTTTATTTTTTGAAGCCGGAGCTGCTATTGTGATTCTGAAACTGAAAACCTTTTTTTATTTTTATTTTTTAATAAAAAAAAAGTACTCCATGATAGTGATCATAGCCCTAGGTTGAAAATAACCAGTCAACTTGAGCAATGATACAGTAATGGCTTCCTTCTACTAGGCTACCAAGCCCATTGGCAAACTAAAAAACTGTGTCCAAGATGTGGCCTATGCCATGTTTATGTCTCTCTCCTTCTATCATTCCATGTACAAAGACATCTATACCTTTTATTTTGGAGAGGAAAGAATATACTCCAAGGTGTGCTGGCCTATAGAGAAGCACAGAACTACATCCCAAGCCATACAAAAATAAATAAATAAAAAATAAATACATTTTCTTTAGAAAAGATTAAAGGAAAACATAATGACTTAACGTTTGACCAATTTGTCTGTGGATATCATTATTTTCAATCCAGTCAAAATGGAATAATATAACGAATATAACACACATTCTTTTCTTTTTAGGTAAAGAACACACACATTCACCTTTAGTTTAGTTTAAGAGGTTGCTACTGATATTCTGTTTGTCTCACAATTACATCATCAATAAATTAATATTAGTATTATTATTATTTTAATAAGTTCAAGTACTTGGTGGTTTTAAGACAGTTTCCTAATAGCTTAGATTCTCTTCACCGTTATTTTCGCCATAAACAAATCCAACTAATTACACACTCACGCACGGGCTTTAGTAGTCTAATCCTTAAGGACATCTCAGTTGACAAGAAATCCAATCTAAGACTGAATCTGGCAAGTCGAAGGAAGATAGATGAAACATGGCTTGTACCTTTTTTTTGGTAAATAAATGGTTTAACACGACTTTTTAATTCCTTTTTTATTCGTTAAACAGCGGAAACAGCTGGAAATCCAAATCTTGGTTGTCTCTTTATCTGCCAATAATTATTTGAGATTTCTTTTTGGTTATCAATTAATCGAGTTTTTTTCTGTACCTCACACTTCACACTTCACACTCCATACTTGCCAGCTTCGTCGGCTGTATACTTTCCCAATAGCGATCCAACACGGCCAAGCTGGCTTCCAAATCTGTGTCAAAATGAGATTCTTTTGTTTCTAAAGATACTGATTTTTTTATCTTCTGCTATTTGTGGAGGGTTGTATCAGATATTCAGATTGCATTGCTGAATTTAGCTGGTTTGATTTGGTTTGGTTTTTGATAGCTTAGAGCAGTAAGAAGAAGGGTGCTGAAAAGAGTAGCTCACAATCATGAAACTCTTGTGGGTTTTTGGTTTAGTTGGGTTTGTTTTGAGCAGATGGGTGGATTGTTTTGAGGATTTGAATGTAACAGAGGTTTCTCATGTCGGGAGTTATGGAGTGTCCACCAATCCCTTGATGGTTGGTCTCTACCTTATCGGAGGAGCTGCTGCTAAAGGAGCTGGTATGTATTCTTACTTATTGGTGGTATAATGAGATTTCTTCTTCTTCTTCTTTTTCTTCTTCTCCTCTCTCCAGTCTCCCTCTCTTGCGTAGCAATGACTTATAATGATTTTCATCCAAATTTTTCCACAATCTTTCTCTCCGCCACTCTATTTGAAATCAAATCTAACAGAAAGATCTAATAAATGTCAGCTTTGTTTCCATAGGCTTGGGTAGCAAGCAATCTTTAGCCTATTATTTAGGCATTGGCTTAAGATTTTCTCTTCTGTTGCTTCTGTCCTTTTGATGTACTACCTTCTTATTTCTTTTACTAATGACATTATTGTGATCTTGCTTCTGGTGGCATCGATGAGCGTGATTATCTTAATCCCAATTTTCATATGCTTCCTGTGATCCGCGTTTTATTGTTCTCTTGTGAACCCTTACTTTTTACCCTACTTATCAATCATATAGTTTTCTTAGCTAGGCATTGTACCTGTTTATGTGGTTAATTCAGATCAATCTCGTGGTGCATTTGTCCCCCCATTTGGTTTTACTTAATTTTTTTAAGTTTCAGTTTATGTGGTTAAAACTGTTCCTATATCCTTATGAGCGAGGTTTTAAAAACAGGAATTGGTCCCTGCAGAATCCAATTTATTTTGTGGGGTTATAAAACATGTCATCGGCCTCTGTTGTTTTTTTTTTTTTTTTGGTGGTTGATGTCAGTATCCATTTTTGCACTCATGGCATCTTCATGTAGTGAAAGCTCGTGCTGTTTTCACCTGTTGACAACTTGTCATTGGCCACTAAGGTCATGACAGTGTAGTGTGTGTGTGTTTGCGTTTTAAAGATTTTTTGATGAAAATAAGAAAAGGATTATAACTCTTCTATTTTTTCTCTTAATGTATAGTTTGCCTGGATGGAACTTTGCCTGGTTACCACCTGCATCATGGATTTGGGTCAGGGGCGAACAGCTGGCTCATCCAATTGGAGGTCAGTGACAACATGAGAACTAGACATAACAGACAATATGTGGTAGTTCCATTGTACTGTTTAAGATCTTTCTGTTTACCTGTTGTCCCGTGTTTCAGTGACCAGCCAGGATACAATTGCGCCTTTTTATTTTTGTACATTATAACCTGAAGACTTAAGTTGGGATAAGGCTTAGTTTGTTGTTGTATAACCTGAAAACGTTGGTAATTTCTTGGTTCAAAAGTATCACCAGTTTCACAAAGAGTAGCTACAAACTGCATGGCATATTTCTTTCTAAGGCGGACGAATATGAATAGGGTATGGAAATTGATTGGGGGAGCAAATAATATCTGAGACACAGTTGTTGATATTAGTTTTTGTTTCTAAGGTTTTAAGCCAGGATTTATTTTTAGACTTTAAAATATGTACTTTTGGAGAACACTGACTGAAGATTCATTACAAAATACTCTCTACAATTTTTTTTGTGGGGGTTCTCTGTTAACCCTGAAATCTCTCATACAAGTTGGAGTGAGAATAGACTTCTGAAATTTCAGCATTTCCTTGAGATTTCATATATTCCAAAATGCCTATTAAAATTTTAAAATAAAAAAGTCTTTAATTTATAATGTTTGGTATAGTTACTTTGTAGGCTCAGTGATTTAGTATCCATTATAACGCCTAATCATCGACCCATTGTACTGCATTAGTGTCCTAAACTAAGCTTATAGCAGTGTGTACATGGAACATGTATCAATTATTTTACCAGTTCAAGCCAAAAACCAGCTTGATCATGCACTACTGCGTCATGTAAATTCATTAACTACAGATTAGATGATCAAGATTTTGTATGGTCATGCTGTTTTTGGCTTAGGCATCCTCTGATCTTGGGCATATCCAAATGCGTTTATGGATCCTGTAAACATGAGATGTTATGGGTGTACCCATGCCACTTCACACCCCACGCACCTTTACAGAGAAAAAAAAAATAGAAGCAACCACTGTCCTTGGTTCAGAGTTTGACTTATTGTTTTGTTGATATTAATGACAGGGTGGAGGCTGGTGTAATAACATTAGAACTTGTGTTTACCGCAAAAAAACCCACCGTGGCTCATCAAAATATATGGAAAAACAAATCCCATTTACAGGAATATTGAGCAACAAAGCTGAAGAAAATCCTGGTTTTCTCTCATACTGCTGATATACCATCCTATTTCATTATGTAATTCTGGTGACATTTGGGGGACTTATTTTGTTCTTTGTATGGCACTTTAATAATTGCAGATTTTTTCAACTGGAATAGAGTCAAACTTCGTTATTGTGATGGAGCATCCTTTAGTGGAGATAGTCAAGATGAGGTTGTGAATTCTTCTCCATCTTCTATTGTATGATTGTCAATTCTGCTTATACTTTTCAATGGGCTAAATATTATAAAGCAACAATGGCACCTAAAGGATTGTTAGATAGGCTTGTATGTATATCTTTCACCACCATAAAAAAAGGATTAAGCTGCTTGATCACTATTCACTAGTCAAATTAGCTTGTCTAAGATGCTAATTGAATTATATTCTTTTTATTCAAGTTTCACTTTGTTTGCTGTCCTCTTCAAAAGCTGTTTGCATGCACAACTTCTCTAGAAGTTTCTGCTTTGTTGAAAAACTCTGAACGTCTTTTGGTTTCTTTGTCTGATTTCTGTGTCAGTCTCCAAAAACTAGATTTGTTTCCAATTTCTGTGTACAACTAGATTGATCTTGGTGGGAACACTTGAAATATTTGTGAGTTTTTTTTTTTTTTTTGGGGGGGGGGGGGGGGGGGTGGTGGAGGGGTACAAATGCATGCATTCTTTCATGTGTACCATCCATTGTCATGTTCACTGAAATGAATATTTACTTTCATTGAATCAACTTGCTTAGATCACATGTGTGGGTGAAAACTAATGTCAAGAGTCCTTATCTTTTGTCCATGTTTTCTGGCTGCATAATTATTTTTTTATTCTCTTTCCAGGCTGCAGGACTTTATTTTCGAGGACAACGCATCTGGTTAGCTGGGATGGAAGATTTAATGTCGAAGGGAATGCAACATGCCAAACAGGTTTTCTGTTGCACCAAGTAGTATAAATTTAAATTTCTTCCCTGAATCTAGATTGATTTCTGGATTGTGGTGAACTGTGTTTCAGGCTCTTCTTTCTGGTTGCTCTGCTGGGGGTCTGGCAAGTGTACTACACTGTGACGAGTTTCGAGCACTATTTCCTAGAACTACAAAAGTCAAATGCCTGAGTGATGCTGGATTATTTCTTGATGCGTAATTACAATCTGTTCTTTGCACTATTTGTTACTTGAACATCTGATATATGTGCCTTTTTTGTCTGTGCTTACTGCTTTCATTGGTTTCAAATTGTAGGACTGATGTATCTGGCGGGCGGACTATAAGAAATATGTTTGGAGGTGTGGTTAGCTTACAGGTATCAGATTTAAATTTTGCAGTGGTTTTTACATTAGTCCTCTTTGAAAAGATTGAAAATAGTGTACCAAAATATTTTTTTTTTGAGTTTCAAATCCTCATCGTTATCTTGATGGTTGCCTTATCCCATTTGTTCCACTCTATATAGGGTCATACTTCATTTTCTTTAAGTTGGTAAGCCAATGGCAGATAGAAGAATGTTTGTTTTGGACCCTTCATGAAATGTAGTGGGTCCTATGTTAATGTTGCAGCCTTTGTGAAACATAGTTGGTCTTATCAAAGGTCTCTTATCTTTAGAGTTAACTTGATTTTGTAACTGCACTATCTGGTCTATTGGCTTGCAGAACCTTGCTCTCTCCTAGACCTTGTTGGGTGATCTCTCTCTGTCCCCCACCCCACCCCCCCCCCCCCCCCCAAAAAAAAAAAAATCTCTTCTTTTTAATGATCAGATCATATCCATTTTCTCTAGTAGGATATTTTCTGGTCATTGGATATCCCTTGCACGTACTGGTGGCAGTACACTGATGAATTTTGATTGTGAAATATCCTCCAGTCCAAAATATAAAAGTGTACATTTCATACCCAAATGAAGTGTTTCATTTGAAATCATTGTAAGCTTCTCCCATTGGTTGGTCTAATTTTACCAGTCAGATTGGCTCTCATCTGGCCAGAGGCCCCTGGAGATATGGTCAACTGATTGAGTGTGCCTGATCTTTATCTATGGCAAGGACCAAGGTACAACTGGTTCTCATGGAGGCCAGATAAGGAACCTCCTTGTGGATGCTCTAGCCAGGAATGGGGCATTGAGGAAAAGCATTTATATGGGGCAATGCCGGCCTACAAAGTAGCTTGTAGGAATACTGAAACAAAAATTCTGACTTATTGAAAGAAGATGTAAGATTCATTATGGGTATTAGGGTCTAGGGATGTGTGTAATTCTTTGTACACATTGTTGGGCAGGGCAGATTTTCTGATTTAATTAATCATGTTGGGTTAAGCTATCTCATTGTTCGTTTAAAATAATCAAGAATACACAAAACCTTTTGTGAGAACTTGAAACTTAATGTGGAAAATTCTGTGAAGTAATTAATGGGATAAATTTTAAATTTTGATTGACTAGTTGGATTGTACATTTGATATGGTTTACACATATGCTTATGGAATTTTGTATGGTTACCACAGGGTGTGCAAAAGAACCTGCCACGTTCCTGTACTAACCGCATGGATCGGACTTTGGTAATCCTTTTATTTTCATGTTTAGAAGGGAATCAAAGAAAAGACATTAACTATGAGTCTTCTCTGTCACTTTTTCTTTTCTTGGTTTCGAGGGTGTGTTCGGGGTTGGCTAAGTTGCTCTCTTATTTATTCTTGTTTTGCCCTTGTTTTTCCATTTAGTGTTTCTTTCCTCAAAACTTGATCGCCAACATTAAGACGCCACTTTTTCTTCTAAATGCAGCCTATGATGCATGGCAGGTAAATTTTTGTTTCTTTAAACGGTAAAATTTCAATTGATTTGTTGATACAATAAATGGCAGGATTTGTTTCCATCACATTGTAGCTTGAATTTTCTTGGCTTTTTTCAACCCCCTGCTTACATTTGCAAATGCCTAGAACATTAATTTTTTGGGCACCTCCTGTGATGTGCCTGAATTCAGGATGCAAACTAGCTTGAGTTGAGTCAAGTTTGTGCAGCTCAGCCTCATTTTCAACCTCTGGGCTTGGCTCACAGCTCATTTTCTTAATTCCACTGGACATATTTAGTTAATTAGGTCTGCAGTCCGTGATGCCAACAGGTTAAAGCCCTCAGCTCATAAGAAATAAAAAAAATATTAATGCTGAAAAGACTTGTTACTAAACATAATAATCAGACATGGTGATATAAACATGACCTTGAACAAACCAAAGATTTGGTCAGGCTCCTTTAGCTTTGGGCTTGTCTCACAAGCCAGAAAATGAAGCTCAAGCTCATCCCAAGCAAGCCGGGCTCACCAACAAGCCATTCTAGCTTTGATCATTGACAGTCCTTGCCAATATTGCTCATTGGTCCTGTGGAACCGCTGCTTGCCATATGGGGGGCTTCGGCCTGGGGGCTATGATCACTACCATGGAGCACTCTTTTTTCCTACCCAAAAAAAAAAAAAAAAAAGAGCAGTTGGGCTTTATCCTGACAAGCTGCTGTATTTTAATGGAAAATTGTGGGCGTGGGGGTGGAGCATGTGCATATATCATTTGGCTCCCCCATTTGGATGAGCACCACCTGGAGGATGTTTCGCTTAGAAATATGAAATTTCTTGTGCAGGTTTCTATAGAAAAATAAACTCTTTCATGTGTTGTCACAGTGGGTACTGTTTTCATGTATATTATAATCAGATAACCTAGTTGACTAATTAGGTCAGAAATTCTGATTGCTTTCACTTTCATCAGCTCCAAGCCAGTTTAGCTCCACCATCAGCTGACCCACATGGTTATTGGCATGAATGTAAATTGAATCATGCATACTGCACTGCATCACAGATACGATTTCTCCAAGGTGGTTTCTTGAATCTCAGTTGTAACCAAATTGTAATGCAATATAAAGTCATTGCAATTTTAATTTTAACATTTATATGTGATGATGCAGGCTTCAGGAACCATATGCTCAGTGCTGTAAAAAGCTTCTCAATGTCCAGGGAAAATGGTTTGTTCATAAATTCATGTTTTGCACATTGCCAGACTGAGAGACAGGATACATGGTTCGCCGATGATTCACCCCTTATAGGGAACAAGGCATGACCAATCTAACTGAATCTCTTCTTAGTCTTCACTCAACCTTATTTGAAAAAAAAACCAGATATAGGTTAATGGGTCTGGAAAGATAGAAAACATGTGACTTCAGAATTTTTGTTATTTCAACGCATATTAAGGTCCTCTTTGGTATCATTTTTCTTTTTGATTTTTGTTCACAAAAATAGTTTTGGTTGCATTTGGTTTCATTTATGGAGCTTATTTCTATTTTTAGAAAAAATGGTAAAATAAGGAAGATGGGTGAAGGGACCATTTCTTCAAAAAACACATAGGGACATCAAACTAGTTCTCACAAAAAAACTATTTTTGTCAAGTAGTTACCAAACCATTTTTATGTTTTGATAAAAAATGGTTTTCACTAATGTTTTTTGTAAAATAGGTAAAAATCAAAAAGAAAAAATGATATCAAAGAGGGCTAAGGATTCATAGTATGAGATGGATAAGCCTCGTGGTCCATATGATGTTCAGCCTCATAACCTTGCAAGCAGATTTTGGAAAAACAAATGAACGTAGTCTCATGTTTTCTTTGTATGAGGTAAAAATTGCAAGCAATCAATAGTGATAACCTACTGTTTATTTAGAAATAGATAAAAAGTATAATTATTGGAAGTTATAGGGAAGTGGTTACACCTTTTATAAAAATGTAACTACTGGTATGAGTTGAAACCAACATTTTCTGTGTCTACCTTTGCCGAGTCTGTCTTGGAAGCAAAATAGTATCTTTAAACTTATCTCATTGTGTTTATAAAGAAAAAAAAAAAAAACTTATCTCATTGTGATCTTGGTAATTATATGCAGGGGATTGCACAATCTGTTGGTGACTGGTATTTTGACAGGAGAGGAGTCGAGGCAATCGACTGTCCATATCCTTGTGACAAGACTTGTCACAATCTGGTATTTAAATAAGTAAGAAATAATTGATTTGTTTTCTATGGCTTCTCCCTTATTTATTTTAAACAATTTTATATCATCCAAAAACACTTGGTGCTTAATAAGGCCAGGGCCTGCGCGAAAGATAGATATTGATGGGCAAGCTGCTTGCACGCTTAATGTAGTGGTGCACTTCAGCTATTGGTGGATTTGTCAGATATCTCCAAATTTAGCTCTCTACTTAGGGGGAAAAAGTGCTTCAAATAGCTCCCCCCCTCAACACTTTTAATCCTATGTTGAAATAATCTTATGTGCAATCTAAAATTATCGCTTTTTAAAATTGGCTCTGATGTCATCAGTTTCTCACATCACTATTCATATTTTTACCAGAGTTATAGTCCATATGCTCTCAACTAAAAAAAAAGAAAAAACATATCAAATATGCTAACTAAATTCTACTTCATTTTTCAACCAAAAGACTTAAGTTCTCTATGTTGCTGGCCCTACATGTTTAATCTCAGCTATGTATCAATTTAATTTCCAACTAGACACCCAATTAGAAGTCTCTCATAGTTTCTCTTTTTTATTTCTTTTGCTTCATTTTAACTTTTGATAATTCAATTTTTCACTACACTCAACCAAACATCGGCTTAGTATTTATAACTTATTTCAGTCATAGTTACTGTTTCCTTGAAAATAATTAATTTTCCTTTAGCACTGAAATAAAAACAGCGTGGGAACAGGATTTTTTCCCTTGAAGAGGGGTGAGGTAGTCATTTTGATCCCCTTATATATCTAGCATAGGGGCTACGCTGCCTGATAAATTTATGTGGGTTTGACATGTACGAATGTACTGTGTTAGAAGAGCCATCAGTAGGCCTCTTTTTATAAATTTCGTCAAATTAAAAAAATGTTTACATATGAGAAGGAAATGTATTCTTGCAAAAATAAAAGATACATGAGCCAAGGTAAAAGGAAAGAATTATGGTTACCAAAGAAAAATGAGGTCTTATGGTGTACTACTCTGATAGAAAATGAATTTCCGTTTAGATTTAAACTAGATGGACTTTTTAACTATTCTATGCGTGGAAAATGTCGAGAAAGCTTGACTTCCATTTCTAGATGCTTTTTTCCTCATCGTAAAATTTATTGATAGTGTGAATCCCGCGATCCCTTGTGGGGTGAGACGATGACTTATATAGTACTACATGATTTGCTAAATTGGTGCCTTCAAAAAGATCAATGCAATTGCAAAAAATCTCTATATAAATAAATATATTAATAATAATAATAATATATATATATTCATTATCATATCCTTCCCTTCCAAACAGCCAAACAATGGGGAGGGGAAAGGAAAAGAAGAGGTACCTCAACAACCCTTACCTAGGAAAACTAAAATCAACCCCTCACTGCCTCTCCCTGCATTCGTTCACCCATCAATTAAATACCAAGTTCTTCATATATTTACAGTGGAAAAAGAAAAAGAAGAAGAAGAGGCTTGAGTAACTTGACACAGGGACACACGAACGAGAAAAAAAAAAAAAAAGAAGAGGAAGAGGAAGAAGAAGAAAGGGACGGGGACAAACCAAACGAACGCCCCTCTCCCCCTTCCCTATCCACCTTTATAACCACCGTTTACCAAAAAAGAAAAGAAAAGCAAAAAATAAAAATAAAAATGCAGGGGGTTAACGAGATGTAGACGCAAGCGCCACCGCCTGTGCCCATACCTTGAGCCGAGCCTTGACATCCCGTGGGTCATCTCCTGAAATTACAAATAAACTGCAACATCAATCTCGGCATCAACTCTCACAAAGTTTACACACGCTCAAAACATATACCCTGTGTTTTTGTTGGGGGTAATTAATCTTCTGAAACATATACTTTGGGACTCGAGAACTGAAGATCATCCTTCGTAATGACCAATTATGATGCTACTACTAAGTCGAAATTAATTGGGAAATCAGTGATCAGTTCTGGTACTCTGATACTCTGATACTCTGATACTCTGATACTCCCAGTCCCTGGTCCTCGATGATCATTTTAAGCTTCAGCCCCAGAATTCTTAATTAAATACTGTACGATGAATGAAATTGAAATTGAGGGAGAGAGATAACGAAAGAAAAGATATAGGGTAATGGAGGACGAGAGAGTCTATGAACTCTAGAATATAGAGAGGTAGTAGTGTTCTCTTCATCAGGGAACTCACCGGGACTAGAGATCCTCCAATTAGCGATAGGGGAGTTGCCACCACTGCTAGTGTCGAAGTCTATAGTGGAGGCGGAAGGCACAGATATGGAAATCCGACCGGGGGTACTGGGGGTGTCCACCATCATCATCCTCTCGTGGTCCAACTCAAACCCAAGATCCCTACAGGCCTTGACTTCCTCTAAGTCCATGCACAAGGATCTCCCCCCACCCTTGGGCCTCGTTATCACCACGCACTCGCTCCCTTCCTCCTCCTCCTCCTCCTCCTCCTCCTCGGCCTTGACTTTGCCGTACTTGTGGTGGTGGTTGTTCTTCTTCTCGTCCCATGCTCTCTCCAACCCCAATCCCCACCGCGTCCCTTCTCTATTTCTGTCTATGTCTGTCATCGCCGGCCCTGCCAATCTCTTCCTCGTCCAAGAAGGAGAAGAACAACAGTAATTAGTAGTAGTCGTTTTCCTAAAGCAGCTCCTCCTCCTCCTCGTGGTGGTGGTGGTGGTCCTCTGCGCTTCGTTCTCGCTGGCGTACTCTTTCAACCCCAAAGCCAGAAGATTCCCATAGTCATACCCACAAGGACGAGCCCTCCTTCTCATCCAGGGCGGGGTGGATGGCAAAGAATGACAGCCCGTTTCCTTGTCGGAGTCCGATGATATCCCGATGGAAACACCTTTAATATTTCGTCCCTCTTTGCCGTCCGAGAGTTCTTCATCAGCGTCTTCCTCCTCGGAGAAGCCTTCGATCGACAATCTTGCCATGTCCAAGCCCATGTCAGTGATGTCACCACCAATAACCCCAACACCAACACCACCATCATCGTCATCGTACAAGTTGGGAGTGAAAGTAGGAGGTTTGCTACCACTGCCGCTGGTATTACAGATGGATAACCTGGACAAGTAGTGGGAGTGGGAGGCGTGACGGTGATGATCGTCCTTGTCTTTACCATCTTCGATTTCATCCTCATCTTCATCCTCCAGTTGTAGCGTAGACGAGTTGAGCTGGAGGATGGTCATGGGGGTGTTATCTGAAGCCATACTGGTTCGTATATTTGAGCTTTACCCAAACTCAAACTCAAACTCAACAAAGTAAAAGAAATGACCCGATCGCGCAAAAGATGGAAGAAGAATTACTATTCTAAGAATTCTTGCCAATTAAAGGAAGATAACAGAGTCTCTGCATCAGTGATAGTTTCGGATCCAGAAATGGAATCGTGTAATGAAGAAGAAGAAGGGTAAAGGGCTCCCTCGCTTATGGAGATAGCATATTAATAATGGGAGATAGAAGCGGCAGTGGGTGGTCTCAGTTTTATGAGTTGTGGATCATTTATTCCTACTCCGTATATATATATATATATATATATATATCAATCAATGTTATATTGCTATCTAAGGTATAAGTTTAAAACCCCAAATTCCTGAAAACGCCCGTGGCAGTGCTCCTTTCGCTTGCTCAGGTTAATCTGGAATATTTTTAAAGATTAATATAAAAAATAAGAAGAAGATAAAACACAACCGAATTAATCGTAATAATGAAATAATTTAATGGAATTTGAAGGCAATCCCCAGACCTGCCCGGCACGACTTCCCAAACGAATGAGGGAAAATGAAAGAAAGGATCTTTTGGATTAATAATAACTCGTATAAACTTAAAATGGATTGCCATCCCAAAATAAATAAAAAATAATTAAAAAATAATTTTTTAAAGAATGAGTGAATGATAAACTGACCAAGTCAGAGCAAGAGAAAAAATCGAGGGGACCCTCGAAAGAAAAGAGGGATTAAACGAATGATGGGGACTTGATGTGCTCTATAATCTATATACGTGTTTTTAAGTCTCTTACAAAAAAAAAAAAGTTTTTTTAATCACTTAAGAGTTAAGAGAGAATCACTTCATCCTTTTTTTTTTTTTTTTTTTTCTTCCTTCAATAGAAATTTTATTAGAGGAAGGAACATGAAAAAATCATGACTTCTAAGTACATAATTCATAGAACCACCGAGTCAATGGGGACTATATTGTCTTAAATGTCATCAATAGTTACGATATATTAGATCTTGCCCAACACTCAATACAAAAATATGTTCAAATGATGAAAACAACTAAGTGCGATTTTAGAAATCAAACTAAACACCTTCGTTATGATCTAATGGTCATGATGGTGTGGGAATACCAATCATTTAGTAAGTGTTGAAATTTTTATATATTCCCACAATATATGATTAAGTAGAACAACCAATGAAACAACAAGCATCAAGCCTAAGCTTAATCGAGCATATTAAATCAATGTTTGTTTAAAGAGCAATGAAAAAGTTAGTGATCATAACATACTAGTTCACCGAGTGACAATTATTCAAGAAATGGACGAAGGCCAACAACTCGAAAGAAGCCACACACATCAATGAAATAAAGTGATCAAGATCAATCTACCATTGTCCATAGAGTTAATTAGGTTATATTGATATTACTACAACTGTTTAAAAACCCTTTAAAATGTATATTAAATCACCTAAGAAGATGGGTAGTTAACTTCTGTGAAGAGAGAAGATGACAATTATTTTTGTGACTTAATAGAGAGGGTGATCAACCGACTTCAAGAAGCAGTAAATTGGCAATGACTAAGAGGACTAGCCTGAGTAGTCCAATGTAGACATACGATCATCCAGTCTGTTTGGACAACCAGCTCACTAGACAATCGATCAAATATAACTTTTCTCTGACGCAAAAAACTTCCAAGAGGAAGGTTTGTATTTTGAATTGTAAGCCTTCTATCGACTAGATGCCCATATGGGTCGACTAGCCAAAAATAGTCGTTAAAGGCTAAATGAATCATTGCGCTCTAATGACTAGTCAAGATGGTCGACCGGACCGTGGGATGGTAATAGTTATAGACGTTTGGCTTTTTTAAACTTCATTTGGAGCATTATTGCATGCATTAACTTAGCATCTAGAAAGGACTTTGTAGGTTGAAGGAGTCTACTTATATATTGCATATTCACCTTAGACAAAGGGTTGCCCATTGAGCTTTGATACGTATATTTTTCTATCAAAAGGTTTGCATATTGTCTTGAAATGTAAAACTCAAGAGCATGAGTTTGCAAATACTTAAAAAGATAAATTCTTGCAAGAATCGGAGGTTGGGTAGTAGCCAAAAAACACTAGGTAATTCCTTACAATAAAACAACATTTGTTTGTTTATAAGTTATCAACTTTAATTTAATGTAAACATTTTTTTGTAATCAAGATTGGTGAAAAAAAAATTATAATTTTATTTTATTTTTTAATTAAACATATATATTTTATCCTCCAATTCATAAATTCTATCATTTTACATATGCATTCAAGATAATGACAAATGGTAACTTATTTTTAAATTATTTTGGATTGATAATAAGATAAAGATCAATTTAAAAAAAAAAAAATTTGCTACGATTTCTCACTTCACCGACCAGTCTGAAAACAACAATATGCACCCTAGTGTAATAAGGGAAAATAGAATAATAATCTCTCTCTCTTTTCTTTTCTTTTTTTTTTTTTTTTTTTTTTTTTTTTAAAGCTTCTCTTTGGTGTTTCCACCGTTGTTGCTATGGATCACGAGGACCATGACACATCTGACATATTGACCCACTAATATAACTAATAATTATAATATCTTTCAACCGACTTAATAAATCCGTCGCCCGTCGCTCGCCGCCCGTTGATCTATTGACCAGTCTTCCATCACCAGTCACCAATCCCCAATCATCAATCACCAATGGGTGGAGTCCACTAGTCGGCTTTTGGCCTCGGGCCTCGGGTGGTGACCATCATCATCATGGGCCCATTCCATGGCTATCGCCTATCGGTTCATGAGTTTATCTTGTCTTGAGTCTTGACACGTGCGTTGTCACTGTGTCGTCAAATAGAGAAAAACAAAAACAAAAGGCAGGCCAAATCAATCTACGTCACGGTCACGGTCACGGTAAGCAAACCGACGCTTATTCTCGCAACACGGTGCCATTTTTTTGGGTGTCCACTTTTTAATCCACATAAACCCGGATCTTGCTTATCACAAGCTTAGAGTTAGCGTTATTAATTACTCTCATTATTATTCTTTATTACTTACTTAAAGTATGTTTGTATAATCTGTTTGGAATTTGGTGAGACAAAATAGAAGATTGCTTTGTTTGACCGTACAGCTTTTTAATGCGTGTTATTTTTTTACTTTGGGTATTTGATCTTTTTATCCCACTTGTATACCTAATTTTGCTCTTGTATATCACTTGTAAACTAAACTTTTGATGTGTTCCACCTCAATGATGAGTGTGCGCTTGAGATCCGTCGTTTCTTTGATTCTATTTAATAGAAGGGATTGTTGACTTATACCTCTATAATAGTATTTTGAATATTAATATTATTTCTTTAAAAAAAAATTAATCTTTTCTGCTCTTTTTATTTTATTCTCAATTTTTTTAAGGCCAAAGGTAAAGGATAAAGAGTGATTTCAATGTTATCTGAAAAAAGACTTAACATTATGCTATTTTCAAGAATGGACATTTTTCCACATGTTTTTTCAATACATGTATGAAATGATAAATTTTATATCATTGAAGTTAAAAGGGTTAAAAATAATAATAATAAAGTTATAAATTATTTGACATCGTAAGATACGTGAAATGGGATGATTCTAATATTATGTCCTCAAGTCATTCATTTGGACAGTCCAAAATAACTTAAATTTAGTTAAAATTATATAAACAAAATGACCTATTGGATTGGATTATTTTCAATTTATTTTTTAGTTTTTATCTCCTTTTGAATTAAATTGTTAAAATTCTTCTTATTATGCAAACGTTTTTTGTATAGTTTTGAAGGTCCATCTATGCTTCCTAACTATGTTCACTAATGGTAGTGAACTTGTACATTCTTAACCTTGCGTTTAACGTGGTTAAGAACAAGGATGGGAATCGATTTTTTTCAGAACCATCATAAATTTCAAAATCCTTGTTTTTTTTTTTTTTTATTTGGAGCAAAGTTGTGATGATACCTTCGAGACACTCAAACATGGAAAAAGTTTTCCTTCACCGTGGTGGGGTAGGGCGGGGCAGGGAAGAAGATTCCCCAAACTCCGAACCCCCACTAGTGACCATACAAATGCCCCATCAACAAGCTCCTATCCCTATTGACAAATTTATAAGTAGTTTTTCCTTTTGTCACCTCATGATATTGATGATTAGGGACAAAGGGATTCCTCTTTCACTATAGGTAAAGGAATGACTCAGTCCTACAAACATTTAAGTGAAACCATTAAAAATCATAAGGGGTCCCATCTCCTTTAATCAAGTAGCTCTCAGGCATCATGGCAATGGAGAAATTAAGTTGGTTGCAGCTCGCATAAGAGGGAAGCTGTTGGAAGCAAGAGCTAGGGACTATCTTCACGTCCTTTTGATCAATATATTAAGACACATACAGGCTCTCATATAACCAATGTGTAAGTATATATCTTAAGGAGGACAATAAACGGATATAACTATAATATCATGCAAATAAAGAAGGAAATCCCATGAAATACCACTTGGCAGTTCAACCCAAAACTTAAGACATTATTCCCCACCCCCCACCCCCCACCCCCCAAAAGAAAAAATATTAGGACATTAGGTGGAGAGAGATCTTGAGTGTATAAAGGCAAAAAAAACCCACCCAAGAATTTTCTAAGATTAACCTTAAGAAACTCCCGCTTTGTCTCTTCCACTCTTGCTGAATCTAAGTCCATATACAGTTTTTTATTCCACAAAAATTGTGAATGTTTTTGTGAAATACTTTTCTTCCCTATCACTACCTCAAACCCAACTGAACATTCCAAAACCGTTTTTCAGATCCACTTCTAAAGAGTGTGAGTCCAACCTTTTGATCTCCCTACCTTTTGAATGGGAGATTAGGGAGGTTGTTTCAGTATTGAAGCTTTCAAAGCTCCTGGCAATGATGGAATCCCTACCGTGCATCTTTTTCCATTAATGTTGGGATTTCGTTTGTAATGAAGTGGTTATGATAATTCATGATTTTTTTAAACCCCTCTGGTTTTAATCTTCTTCTCACTCAATCCTAAGAAAGAGAAAACTTCACAGCCAGAAGACTTGAGACCCATTAATCTCCGACTCTCTAAACTGTAGCTTATAAAGTCATATCAAAGTTCCTCACCCATAGGTTTAGAGATGTTTTCCCTCGATTCATTTCACCCTTTCAAGTTGCTTCCTTGAAAGATAGACAAATATCTAATATTATTATCGTTGCCCAAGGAATAAGCCATTACATGAAACTAGCAAGAGTCAGGAAGGGATGAGTGGTATTTTTTTTTTTTTTTTTGATAGGTAGGGAGGGGATGTAGATAACACGGCCAGGAGGCCCGAACTCAAGACCTCCTGGTGAGCAAGCCTGATAGGTCAAAATCCTATAACAAGAATGTGGGACTACATTGGAGCTCTCTTTTAATTTATGAGGTTTCATGAACATTGTTGTGATATGGTTTTTGTCCTCATCTTTTTTGTTTCTTATTATATTAAGTTAAATAGAGCTAGTTTTTTTTTTTTTTCCTTTTATGCTTCTATAGGTATTCTCTAAGGTTGCCCCCTTGATCCCTATTTATTTATCCTCACCATAGGAGGTTTTCCTGCTTTCTTATAATTTTCAGAGGTCAATTTTATTTTTTATTTTTTATTTTTTTTAAGGCATTTAGGAGTCTAGGCAGGCCCAGAGATTATTCATCTCCTTTTTGCCGATGATAATTTTTCTTTTCAAACATATCATCTACCCAAGCCATCATTGATCTTTTCCATAAATGTATTGGTCAAAAAATTAATTTTGACAAAATTGAGATTTTCTTTAGCAAGAAAACTAGAGCTAAACTTAGGGCTCAAATATGTAACCATTTGAACACCAAAAAAAAATGTCTCTCAACTCTCTTTACTGGGATATCGGAACAAGACAAATTGTCTCACTACAATATTGTCTAAAGCCCAAAGTAAATTTGCTCTGCAGAAAGCGCCTCTCCTCACTTCTGATAGTAGAGCTTTACTTGTTAAATCTGTCTTAAGTTCCATCCCTACATATCTAAGGAATTTTTTTTTTTTGGCTTTCCCAAAGTTTTTACACCAAAATTGATGGCATCAATGCTTAGTTTTGTTAAGATGCCCCAATTGGTAAGAAGTCTTCTTCATCTCTCATTGGGTGGGGGAGAGGGGTGCAAACCCAATAGTCATGGTGGTCTTGGTTTCAGATTAAAGTCAACCCATGATACTGCCCTTCAAACCAAATTAGGGTAGAGGCTGGATGACTGATCTCTAACCCATCTTCTTTGTGGGGTTGAATTCTAAAAGCAAAATTTCTACCAAAAAAAAAAAGAATTCTAAAAGCAAAATATTATCCTAATAATTGCATCTTAGATGATAGTTTTAAACCCAAAAAAAAAAAGAAAACAACCCTAGACTAGGAATAGTATCTCTCACAGTATTCCTCTCCTCAGATCCTTAGTTTGTTGGAAAATGCCGGGTTCAGGTGCGAAGGTGGATATTTGAATTAATCCTTGGCCCCCCAAATGGCCGAATGTCTACATTGACCGCCAGGGAGGGAGCCCACTACACCGTGCTTTTTTCAAGAAAGTCTCGTAGCTAATCATAGACATGAGTTGGAATATCCCTCTATAATTCAAGCATTACCCCCTTTTCCTGCAGTCCCAAAAATCTTATCCACTACTCTATCCACTTCTTACCATGAAGATTTTTCAGTCTTGTCAGTATCCCAAAAAGGGTGTTATTTCTACCAAAATTGTGGCCAATTTCTTGTCTTTACGGAAAGGTTCCAACTCCTGCTCAGCTAAGAACTCAATCTGGTATAATCTATAGAAGTGTAACGCTCATCCCTATATTCAAAATTTTCTTGTGGAGACTACTTAAAAATGGGCTCTGTATCAGATCCAACCTAAGCCGGTTTTTCTCTCTCGATGATGTATGTCCCTTTTGCTATGACGAACCTGAAATCGATTGTCATCTTTCCATTTCTTGTAGCTTCTCTAATAGAATATGGGAAGCAGGATTTTTGAGATTATAGATGGAGTCACTTCAAGGAGGCTCTACAATAGAAATGTTATCTGACTTCCAAAACGATTCTAGTTCGATGAGGATTGATCTCTCCTTCATTATTTCAGTTTTTGCCATTACTTGTTATTTAATATATATGGATGACCATAAACTGTAGCATTCAAAATAGTGAACTCCTGAACCCAATAATTATCCTTAATAATATAAATATATTGATTATTTACGTTAATCTTATGCAACCTAATGCTCCATCTATATCCTAAGGTGAGGATGCATAGATTTTAGAGATGGTCAGAATTTCAAAACCTCTTACCTACTGACTTTTGTATTTTGGCGGGCGATGGTAGTTTTTTTCTCTCTTCATATCAGGGTGGCTTGGCAGCTCTGCTATTTGTTAATAGTTATTGGAAGTGCACTTTCTTAAGCTTAGGATATGCAAGGAGTGCACAAGAAACCAAACTCCAATGTATACTCAAGGGTACAACATTCAAGACAATTAGGAATCACATCTGTCGTCATCTGAATTGATTGTGAATAAATAATCAACCTCCTAAATCTGGGTGATCATTGGTCTCGGGAATTTTTTTTTTTTTCTTTTTTCTTGCTAGATGCTTAGTGATTTTATAAGACAATTTTTAATTCATGAGTTGTTAAGAAAAAGTAAAGGAAAAGGGTCATTTTACAAATCAATCTCTTTTGAACTATGTATATTATGATTTTCCCTCTTTCCTTCTTTAATGCATTTATTTTTCCTTATGAAAGAAGAAACACAAAATCAGTCTCATTCCCCATTCCCCATTCGAGTGGCAGATCCTTTTACATAAATTAGGTTAAGGGTATCAAAATCAAACAAATTACATCGAAACTACGAAATCTTTATAAATGATTTGCTTTTGGCTTTACAAATTGAAACTATTTAGGCTCTCTTTGGTTTGATTTCTATTTGTATTTATTTGACTTATTTTTATTTTTACAAGTGTTTGGTATAATTTATAGCACTTATTTCTATTTATAATAAATTAGAATAAAACATAAATCATAAATTACTCTCAAGCTATTTGTGATTTGTGGCAACAAATCATTTACATTGATTTTTTTGTACCTTAAATGAGCACATGTGCTAAACTACTCAATATCAATAGTAAATAAGTAACTTCAGTATATTTTATGTTTTTCCAATGAAAAACCCAAATCCTTTCATCTCTCTCGTTCAAAGCTAAAGGTGAAAACTGAAACTTATTTTCTTATTATATGATATATTTTATAAATAGTAACCAAACGAATATTATTTGTGGTCCATAATTTATTGTCACAAATAGCCGACCCCACTAAGTTGGGACAAGGCTTTGTTGTTGTTGTTTTTGTAATTTATTGTCACAAATAATTTCTGAAAAATAGTTAATAAATAAAAAATAGAAATCATACCAAAGAGAGCCTTAGTTAAATGGTTAAAATCAAATTGAACCATCGATCTAAACTAAAGATAAACCGTTTAACAATTGTTGATACATATATAGTAAGTTAAGTAATTTGTGTTTAGTATAAACAATTATAGTAAGAATAAACAAATCGCACTAAAAAATTAATATATTCAAATTATTTGAATAAACAAAATAAAAGAAAAAGGAGCCTATCCAGGAGCATGGCTCATGTGCCAAGACATAGGCCCCTGCAAAATGTTTGGCCCACTCTCTATGCAAATAAAAATCCCACCTCTGTTAATGCTTCTATGGACACTCTCATTGGCCCTCGCTGCCCAGACAGAAAACTCTTCCCCCACCTTGAAAACGGATAAATGACTTTTTTTTTAGTAAAACAGATAACAACTATAACTTTACAATTATAAAAAGAAAACATATAATAATAAACAATTCAACTCAAGGTTAAATTTACATCAATTTCACTAAAAAAATAAAAAAGGGAAAGAAGCTGTTTAAATAAAAAATAAAAACCTAATAAAATCATTTAAAATCAAACTATTTATTAAATGATTATATTTTAGTTTAATCTAAAAATATCTGCACTAAACCAAACCAAGCCGACCTAGCTTAGGTCTTCTTCAGTGGGTCGTCTCATCGAAGGGGATGAGGTTCCAACTCTCAAGGCCAACTGATAGTTGATAGACATTTGGACCCTTCACTATTAATATAAAAGGGAAAAGAACCCTAGCAACGTGGTGCCTATACTCAGACACAAAAGGGAAGCAAAATGACAACCCCAACTCTGTGAATGTGAAAAATCCTACCCCTATCTATGCTGTTACTCACGTTGTGATTCATTTCCGCATTGGCACAAGGGCTACGTTGCCAAGTAGAGAACCCTCTCCCACAATCCGATGGGGTCCGGATCCTCTCCGTAGAGGAAAACGCCCATAGATTGCCCATAGAGCCATGATCGCATGACACGTGGATAGATAACATCCAACAGTAAAAAACAAATCCCGTTTTTCACCCACTTCAAGCCTCAATAGATCAAACCCGATGCTTTCAGTGCCCAACTCAGGGAATTAAATTAAAAGAAAAACAAATATTTTCTCCTCATCCTGCGCAACTTACCATCCAAAGCGCGACTTACCAGCAAAAGCATGAACATGAAGAACTCGGATTTCCTCCATGGAATCCAATTTCAAAGGCAATAAAGCTTACCTCAACTGCAAGAATTCTACCGACTAACCTGAACTTTGGGAAAACCTAAACCACCCAAATCAGTTCTTTGTGGAATCCATCCCCAAGGATGTTGCTTTTTTGCTATTGTTAAAGAATTTTTTTTAATCGATAAGATGAAACAATGGGTCTCTCTCTCTCTCTCTCTCTCTCTCTCTCTGTTTAACATCAATGAACAAATCAACATGGAAGTAGAAATTCAAGGATTTTGAGAATGCAACTTAATGGCATTTAGGAGGTTCCCTTGGTTTATGACGCTTTCTGAGATCAAGAAAATGAATATATATATATATATATAGAACACTTGGACTTATTTGTTAACAAAATGGGTTGAGACTAACAATTGGCAGTTCACATCAAGTAACTTTTCCCACGTTATTGGTTTTGGGTTCGGTTTTAAAAAAAATCAATGTTGCGCTGCATTGCTGCATTCTCCAAGAATGGACTCCGAACTTGGACCATCCTCCTTTTGAAAGAAAATAAATGTGAAAACGATTCATGGAGATCAATGACCATGCATGATAAACACTACAAAGACATGTTTTAGACATACCTGTATCCATGGCTAAAGAATAAGAACTCCTCAAAGTCTTCTTGTATGCTCCTCATACAACACGATCAATGTTGGTCTGATCTACCCTCTTTTCCTTTTGCTTTAGGTCATTCGTCTCACTTAATGGGTCAGTGATAACCATATATAGGGGTGAGGGTAGGGACCAACCCTGCAATAAAATTAGGGTTTTCTCCCCCATTAAGGAAACAATACTTTAGGTCCATACATAGTAATAAATATTTCATACTATTAAGGTGTGCTAATAGAATCCAATATCTCCATAGAGATCACTTACCAATAATACTGGATTCTTTCTGCTTACTCCATCTGTAGTCAACACCACTAAACCGGTTTAGGAAACAAATCTTGGACTATGCTAGCCCACCTAATTGGAAATCTTACAATCTCCCACTTGGACAACATATGTCACAAGTTTTAGATTTTAAAGTTTATTTAAAACGACTCCCCGGTTTAGATAAACTGAATGTGGCCACAAATAAAATAGTGTTGAATAGAGTGCACCTTAAACCAAATGCCTTGGTCTGAATGAGAATTAAAAACACCCAACTATATTGATCATCACATCTAAAGCGATATAAGACCAAACACGTTAAAGTGCTCATAACATCACTGACTTAGGCTAATATTATGAAAGTGTGGTATAGAAATAACATGCAATAGTGATCATCATGTCTATTTCCAAATTGGTCCTGGTTCGAAAACCAAATGAGCCCTATGAGACAGATACTGAAGATCTCATTAACTACAAGCGTCTCCTAAACGCTCAAGCTTCAATCAAAGAAGTTCATTGGGACTGGGTCCGGATGTCCAATAACACTAGCATTAGACCTCAATCAAACGAGGCTTGGCTAATGGTTGAATGTGTGTGTATTGACTAGAACCTCAGATACCGAATGAGGTAAATACACCACATATAGCCTCAATTTTCTGTAGGAGGTAAATAAATAAGTGTATATACATAAACAAATGGCCATAATAAAAATGCATATATATTCTTGAGAACAATAATAATGCATCATATGTATAAACTAAAACTGAAAGTCAAATATGAACAAATTGAATAAAACTCCCACTAATAAAATACATCAAAAGAATTAACAAGTCCCATATTAGTGACATGCTCTTGAAAGACTTTTGGAGTCAAGCCCTTAGTAAGAGGATTTGTAATTATGTTTTCTATAGCAATCTGCTCCATTGTAATCTGTGACTCTTAAACTTTCTCTCTGATAAAAAATTACTTAATGTCAATGTGTTTAAAGCCTGAAGTACTTTTACTGTTATGAGAGAAACGAACCACAGTGGAGTTATAACAGAACATCCTCAATGGTTTAGATATAGAGTCAACAATCTGTAGCCCTGAGATAAAATTTCTTAACCATAAAGCTTGAACAATGGCTTCATAGCACGCTACATACTCTGCCTGCATAATACAAGATGCAGTGAGTGTCTGCTTGACACTCTTCCAAGATATAGCCCCACCTGTCATCACAAAAACATATCCAGAAGTAGACTTGAGGTCATCTAGACATCCAGTAAAATCTGCGTCAGTGTAACCAACTACATCAAGTGAATCGGTTCTATAAGTAAGCATAAAATCCTTAGTGCCCTACAAATATCTCATGACTTTCTTAGCAGCTACCCAATGCACTTCACCAGGGTAGCTCAAATATCTCTCAAGTACACTAATAACATAGGCAATGGTTGGTCGTGTATAAATTTGAGCATACATCAAATTACCAACAGTAGATTCATAAGGTATGTTCTTCATCTGATTGCGCTCCAATTCTGTTTGTGGACATTGAGACTTGCCAAATTTATTCCCTTTTACAACTGGAGCCTTACTAGGGGAACATGCTAACATATTAAACATTTTTAATACCCTCTCTATATAACCTTTATGAGATAAATCAAGAATGCCATAAGACCTATCACGACTAATCTCAATGCCCAAAACATAAGAGGCCTCACCAAGATCCTTCATATCAAAGTGACTTGATAATAATCGTTTTGTCTCATGTAAAAGATCAACATTATTGCTGGCAAGAAGAATATCATCAACATAAAGCACAAGGAAAATGAACTTACTCCCATTGATCTTCAGATAAATACATTGGTCCACAAGATTTTCTATGAAACCACAAGAAGTGACAACTTCATCGAACTTAAGATACCGCTGTCGAGATGCTTGTTTCAAACTATAAATAGATTTCTTGAGTTTACACACAAGGTGCTCTGTATCAACTTGCCTGAAGCCAAGGGGTTGTTGCATATAAACATCCTCTTCAAGATCTCCATTTAGGAAAGCTGTTTTGACATCCATTTGATGAAGTTCCAAATTAAAATGTGCTACTAAAGCCATAATGATTTTGAAAGAATCTTTTGTCGAGACTGGTGAGAATGTTTCCTTGTAATCTATGCCCTCTCTCTGACTGAATCCTTTTACTACAAGTCTGGCCTTGTAACTCTCAATTTCACCTTTAGAGTTCCGTTTGGTCTTGAAAATCCATTTACAACCAATCGGTCTACATCCTTTTGGTAATTCAACCAAATCCCAAACATCATTCATAGACATAGAATTCAATTCATCTTGCATGGCAACCATCCACATTGATGAATTGGGATCATTGACAGCTTGGTCAAAACTGATTGGATCTGAATTCAAAGTAATATCTAATTCATGTTCTTGTAAATAAACAACATAGTTATCAGATATGACAGGCCTACGAGTTCTCTCTGATTTCCTCAAGGGAACATCAACTACAATATGGTCCTGAATCTCATCAACAACAGGGGGTGCAGGCTCAGCCACTATAGGTTGCACAAGTTCTTGAGTGGGGACATTCTCTTGTTCAATGTGAGGCTGTAATACAGTAGACGGCAGTGCCACAGACATAGGTACAAGAACACGTTCCTCCTAAAAAAAAAAGTTACGTGGTTGAGCAGACTGAAAATCTAGATCATCCTCAAAGAAAACTGCCCGATTTGATTCCACTACTCTGGTAGAATGTGTAGGACAATAGAATCTATATCCTCTTGATCTTTCAGAATAACCGATAAAATGACCACTAATGGTCCTTGGATCAAGCTTCCTCATCTGAGGATTGTAAAGTCTCACCTCTGCAGCACATCACCATATATGAAAATGAGATAAATTTGACTTCTTATCAGTCCACAATTCATAGGGAGTTCTGGGAACAGACTTGCTAGGCACTTTATTCAAAATATATACTGCTGTTTTCAAAGCATCACCCCATAAGAAATCAGGTAAAGTTGAATTACTTATCATGCTTCTCACCATATCCATATGGGTACGGTTTCCCCTTTCAGCCACCCCATTCTGCTCAGGTGAACCAGGCATAGTGTACTAAGTGTCAATACCATATTCTTGTAAGAATCTGGCAAATGGTCCAAGGTTATGCCCGGTTTTATCATGTCTACCATAAAACTCTCCACCTCGATCAGATCTCGCACTTTTTATCTTCTTTTCCCTTTTAAGTTCTACCTCTGCTTTAAAAACTTTGAAGCATCTAAGGATTTAGATTTTTCTTGAAAAAGGGAAAAAATTATCTATGAAAGTAATAAAATATCTGTATCCACCCATGGTAGTAGGAGTGAATGGACCACAAATATCAGTATGAATCAGCTCCAATGCTTCATCCTTCCTGGTTGTAATTTTCTTTTTAGTTCTAGTGTGTTTTCCCTTAATGCAATCAATACAAATTCCAAAATCTGAAAAATCCAATTGAGGAAGTGTACCATCCTTAATCAATCGTTTTATCCTTTGTTTAGAAATATGTCCTAAACATTTATGCCACAACATAGAAGAATTTTCATCCAATTTAGCACGTTTAGGATTTGTAACCACATAATTTACAACAGAAGAAGTGTTGGTATATTTGGAAGAACTAATATCCAAATCAAATTCATAAAGACCATCACATAACAAGGCAGATCCAACCATAAGAGAACTAGAATAGAGAGTAATTTTTTCATTGCCAATATTAAAAGTATAACCACAACTGTCAAGTTTAGATACCGAAACAAGTTTTCGTCTAAACGACGGTACATAAACCACATCATTCAAATCCAAAACAAAACCAGTGGATAAAAGTAATCTAATTACTCCTATGAATTCAACTTTGGTCTTCTCTCCATTCCCCATGTAGATCATCATCTCTCCCTCACTTGGTTTCCTCCTGCTTCTTAATTCCTGCAAACAATTATTGATGTGAATAGTTGCTCAAATATCAATCCACCACGAATCAGGAGAAATATCTACAAAATTTGATTCAAGACACACTAGAGCTAAAGATGTACCTTTCTTTTCAAGTCATTTCCTATAGCCATAGCAATCTGTCTTCCTATGTCCATCCTTTTTGCAGAAAAAACACTTTCCCTTAAAAGTCTTAGTCTTTGGTTTTAGATTTTGATCGGTTTTCAGTTCTATTTTTCTTTATTTTTCTTGTTTGTTGCCTTTCCAATTTTTCTTGAATTTCTTCTTACCCCCATTATTGGAAACAAAATAAGCAGAATTAAATTTTTCCTTCTTCTTTCTTTCCTCTTCCTGTACCAATATGAAAGTCATATCTTTAAGATTCCACTCCAATTTTTGTGCATTATAGGAGGTCTTAAGAGTATCAAACGATGATGGAAGTGATTGTATGATTTGCCACATAAGGAAAGAATCAGATATCTTTACTTCCATCTCGCCCAATGTGGTAGCATAATTGATCATTTTCATAATGTGATCACGTACTCCACTTGTGCCATCATATCGAGTGGATGATAACCACTCCAAATATGTTCTCTTCTCAGCCTTATCAAATTTGGTAAACTTTGTATTAACAGCTGAAAGAAAATCCTTAGCATTTTCTTTCGAAGGCACACTCTTCTTAATGGTCTTGTCTATAGTATGCTTCATAACAATTAGGCACAATCTGTTGGACTCCTCCCACTTTTCATAAAGTGCTTTTGTAGTAGCATCACTCTCAGTTGTGGGCTCGGGGGGCTTATCAGTTCTCAAGGCATAATCGAGTCTCAGATTGTTAATAAGAGAGTCTATCCACTCCTCAAAATTGGAACCATTCAAGACTTTGATGGAAGATAATTGAGAAGTCATAGCTGGCAATAATAATTACCAAAATTTTACCAAAATATACAATATGCAATAACCAAAAGCATATCAACATCCCAATAATATAATGAAAACTGACTAATTAGGGCTTATTAATCAGATTTATCCTAGTACCAATTTTAACAACTGTATGAAAAACACAAACTGGGAAAAGATCCAGCATCATTGGGGTCACACCTGTGGTGGGAAGATCGCCCAATATGCAATGAAATCTTTCACATGTAAGGTGAGACGTCAAAAAAAAAAAAAAAACAACACCATATTGTAGATTCCGTCACCTGTGGTAGCAAGACAACAACTTCCAAAATAGTGAAGCTCAAAATGTCACCCTCACACCATCAAGCAAAACCGACCAAACGAAGACTCACATATGTTGGCAAGAGCACATCGTTCGCCATATGGCTTTCTTGACTGTAATCCATTCGGATGGTCTATAGTGATTCTGCATCTTTAGGAATTAGCTTATTAAGTGGAAGTCTAATCTCTAAAATTACGAAAACTCTATAGACCTAGATTGCTACTGTATGCCCATTATATTTTAATAATTTTTTTTATTGAAAAGATGTACATAATGATTGTACCCTCAAAAATCAATAATAATAATAATAATAAAACTTGAAGGCATCCAAAAGGGAAACAAAAACAGTAAAGTTAAAAAACTCTCTTTCTCTCTTTCTCTTTCTCAAAAGGGTTGATGTGACATGACATATGGTGAGAACTAAAAGCTTGTAAGCTTGTTACAACTTTTAGAGTTCACTTCACTGTCGGCATTGGCTTACCGACCACCAAATAATATATTAATTAATTAATTTTTTTTTTACTGGATTAAAGGATATCCTCCATTGTCAGTGGAGGAAACCATGAGTATAGTCCTCCATGATGACCACATCTTCAATATGAATCGTCCTTAACTATAACCCACTCCCCTTTGTTTGGAAGAGAAAGAAATACAAAAATCCCCTTTCAAACTTGGAGAACAGGACCAGTACCAAAACCATGCGGCGTTGTGCATCATTGACTGTCCTCACCTTTAAGGTGCAGAGATTCACAACCGTGATGCACTGCCACGACAGTACTTAACTTGATAAAGGGGATTCTGCCTCCAACATACTGAGATTAAGAAAGAAATAAAATAGTAGATATCAAAATTATCCGTTATTAAAATAATTTCTACCTAAAATATAAAATTTATTAAGCCATTGCTCAAGGAAAAGTTGTACAAAATTTTGCCTAAAAGTAGGAACCATCTACCGTTAGTATGTTCCCAAAACGAACACAGAAGCTTAGAAACAACCCATTGATCCATCATGAATAGGCTCTAATACCATTAAAAGAAAATAAATGTGAAAACGATTTATGGAGATCAATGAGCATGCACGATAAATACTACAAAGACATGTTTAAACATACCTGTATCCATGGCTGAAGAATAAGAACTCCTCAAAGTCTTCTTGTATGCTCCTCGTACAACACGATCAATGTTGGTCTGGTCTACCCTCTTTCCCTTTTGCTTTAGGTCATTCGTCTCACTTAATGGGTCAGTGATAACTATATATAGGGGTGAGGGTAGGGACCAACCCTGCAATAAAATTAGGGTTTTCTCTCCATTAAGGAAACAATACTTTAGGTCCACACATAGTAATAAATATTTAATACCATTAAGGTGTGCTAATAGAATCCAATATCTCCATAGAGATCACTTACCAATAATACTGGATTCTTTCTGCTTACTCCATCTGTAGTCAACACCACTAAACCGGTTTAGGAAACAAATCTTGGACTATGCTAGCCCACCTAATTGGAAATCTTACACCTTTTCCCAAAAAAAAGAGAGAAACAGGGTGATTTCTCTGTTGGTATCTGTTTCCGCCCTTCTCTTATATTGTACTTGTAATTGTTGGAAATTGGGTTTAGTGATTCATTATGTCTTATATGGTTAAGGACATTGGGGTAGATTGGCCACGTGGGATGTAATTGGACTGGGTGTAAAACCTCTCATATACTATACTAATACTTTTGATCGGAGTTTTATGGCCTCTAATCACCGTGAAGGAAAATTTTCCCCTTTCTATTTTATATCATTAGTTAACAATAGGTTGTTTTCAAATTTAAACAAGCTGATAAAAAAAAATCAAATTTGATGAATGGAGATTTTTGAACAAAATTAAGAGAAGCGTGGTCACATAAAGAGATAAATCGTCAGATTTGATGTATATCAAAATAGGTCGCCAAACTTTTGAGCCATAGAGGACTTCCCTTTATTTTTTGATGGAAGAGTTCTCTGTTATTTGATGGCTGGAATGACCAAGTTTCCACCCATTTAGTATGGTCTGATATTCCGAAATTGGCCATTTGAATATGTAATGGGAATTGTCTCATCCTATGCACTTTACACCATGTTTCTATTGCACTGGGTTTTCTTTTGTTTTGTCTCTTAAATTGTTTTTATAGACTTTAATTGGTGTGACTATCTTGTTCATAGCTTGATTTATTGATTTCAAATTGTTATGTTGTTCACTAACAAGAAATCTTCTTATTTTTCCTATGCGTAATCAGGATTATGGAAGAATTGGAAGAACCAATGAGTACCGATGTTGATATTAAGCCTCGGGTTGATATGTTGTTTAATTCTGAGCAAGAGGCATATGATTTCTACAATAAGTGTGGAGGAAGAATGGGATTTAGTGTTAGAAGAGAGTGGGCACATAAGAGTTTTAAAGATAAGAAAACCATAACTTCAAGATTATTTGTATGTAATAAATAGGGAAGTCGAAAAAAAGACAAGAGAGATGTTAATACTATCAAGCCTCGAGCGGAGACAATATCAGATTGTCAGGCATGGATGGTGATTGCAATTATAGATGGTGGAAAGTACTATTGTCGTGATTTTGTTGAAAAACATTATCACGTACTTTACTTACCATCTACTAGTCATATGATGAGATCACAACGGAGTGTTTTTGAATTACATGCACTTGAAATTGATTTTGCCAATGATTCTGGTATCAAACCTAAGGACATGTTTGAGTATATGAGCATGCATGCAAGAGGAAAATCAAAATTGGGTTTCTTTGAATTGATCAGAAGAACTACCTTCGAACTAAATGTCAGCGAGACTTATCGTATGGTGAAGCTAGAAGTTTGCTGATGTATTTTGAAAACCAAAGTAGGATCAATCCATCTTTTACTTACTCATTGCAGTTGGATAACGATGAACCAATAACTAATATATTTTGGGCCGATCCTAATATGATAATAGATTATGCATTATTTGGTGATGTCATTAGCTTTGATATGACATTCTGTACAAACAAACAATATAGGCCGTTTGGAATATTTGTTGGATTCAATCATCACAGAGGAGTCACCATATTTGGAGCTGCACTTTTGTATGATGAGATAGCCGATTCTTTCAAATAGTTATTTGAAACTTTCCTAGAAGCTCATGGGCGAAAGAAGCCGATAACTATGTTCACAGATCAAGATACTCCAATGGCAAGGCAATAGCTAAGGTGTTACCCGACACATGGCATGGATTGTGTATATGGAATTTAATGCAAAATGGCATGAAGCACATGGGCAACATGATGAAGGATTGTCCAAATTTTATGGTAGATTTAACCAAGTGTATATATCATTATGATGATGAAACACAATTTCAGAAAGTGTGGGAAAAACTGAGGAGTGATTATCCGGTTGAAAACAACTCATGGTTGGACCGTATTTATGGATTTAAAGAAAAATGGGCCAAGTGCCATATGAAGAAGACCTTGACAATAGGAATGCGAACTACACAGCTAAGTGAAAGTATAAATAGTGGCTTGAAGGATTACTTGAGGCCCACCCTAGACCTTGTTCAATTTTTTAAGCAATTCAAAAGAGTTGTGGCCAAAAAGCGTACTAACGAGTTGATGGCAGAGTTTGATGCAAGAAATAAGCTGCCAGGAAATTTATTCTCAAAGTCACCTGTTATGAACCAAGCAGGAGAACTTTACACTCCTCTGATTTTTGAGAAATTTCAAAAACAGTTCGAGTGGGTTACTGGGTTATTGCTTGCTACATCAAGTACATAGATGAAAGTAGTGTTTTGGTTCATGACTATGTAGTTTCAGTTGTTGGTGCAGAGGATGAATTTAAAGTGTTGTATAATCCATCTGAGAAAATGATTCAATATAGCTGCAGGAAATTTGAAACTTTCGGGGTTCTTTTTTGTCATGCCTTGAAAATTCTAGGCGTCCTTGATAGCAAGTATATTCCTGATGCATATATATTGAGGAGATGGACACGGACAACAAGAAGTTTTGTTGTTCATGACAATAAGGGAAAAGAAGTTGTAGAAGATGTCAACATAGATTGTTCGCAAAGATATAGACGTTTTTGTCCTAAACTGGTTAGGATTGCAGCAATAACATCAAATTCTCCAGGGGATTATGCTTACGTGGACAAGGTTGCTGATGAGATATGCAAACATCTTCAAAAAAAATGGAACCTTTAGTAGTGGCTCACATGAATCGGTGCCAAGTGTCGATACTACTGTCAAGGAAGCGAAAGGTCTTAAGGAAAAAGAGGGGCGCAAAGGTGCGAAACGTCTAAAGAGTTGGGTGGAAAAAATTAGAAAACGGAAAAGAAAAAGAAATATTGTTTGCAAACACCACTGTTTTTTCTCAAGAAATACAATCAACTCATGCAGCCCCTAATTCAGTACTAGCATATGACAAAATAGATGACAACATGCATAATTACATTTCCATATTAAAGGTAATTTGCAATACTACTGGTGTATTTCCATTACACATTACATTCAACTATTGATCTATTTTACCCATTGTTGCCTTTTTATAGGGTACTTTCGACCAATCACTATTGCGAGTTCCTACATCTCAAGGTTCAACAGCAATAGCCATGCCTGCCACAACACCCTAAGCTTTTGGATGATTAATCTTGTTTTATTATTTCTGTCTCTTGCTAATAAAACACTTTATTAATGGAATTGTTTAATCAAATCCTATTTGTTATTTGTATCATTCCAATCTTTATGTTTTTGATTAAAATTTTTTTATAGACCTTAACTAACATGGTTTATGAAGGTTAGTGAGCTACTAGGACTGCTACTTCTCTTATAGATTCAAGAAGTATGTTAGAAATTGTGTCTGTGACAGTTCTTAAAGTGAGTTCTGTTGTTGTTCTCTTGTAGATGTTAATAGATGAGAAGAGACATGTTTATAGATCTATCAGAAGCTTATATTTCAAATTTGAGCCAATTCTGGTCAGTTAGTTATAGAAATAGAAAGCAATCTGGAATGAAGGTGAAACATGGCTGTATGCTACAGATGTAAGAAAAGCAGAGAAACTTACCTCAATTGAAGACTTTTTAGAACTTAAGAGTAATTGGATCATGACAAGCTATTTGTCTGTCCTGATTCTTAATGCTTATTTTCTTTTGATATAGGTGATATGTGTCATGGTACAGGAAAATGAAAGGCTCGTAACCGGAAACGAGCGAAAGATGTTTATGAGTTCACAGAGTGTCCAAATTATTATGGTATGATGTCTTAAATCATTTTGTCATTATATTACTTGTGAGGACATTGTGTTCGGTATGAGTTTCATGTTTATCAGCTTCCTTCGAATGTCTAGCAATCACAAGTCTTGAAGTCAAGTTGGGCTCTTAGACTCACATGAAATAAAGTCTGGAAAGCTGGAAAAGAAGCCGTATTATGAAGTTGATCATCCAAGCAATAGCAGTTTTGCACATGTTATTGGGGATAAGAGTTACCAGATTATGAACGATTTTAGCTTAAGCCCAGAGTCCATTCATGTCCCTGCTGATTGTTCACCTTCTCATTTTTCTCTACAAAGTCTTGTCTCAACTTGAACAAGAGTTAGTTATTAAATGAGAAGTTAAAAGAGATGAATTCTTGAGCAATTAACCAGAAAATGATATGCAGTCTTACTTTCAACTAACTCCATTCAAAATGCTGATACAGAGAAAAGTGTTTGTTTAACTCATCATTGTGCCATGATCTTGAATTCCGTTCTCGATTTTGTGAGAAATTCTTGTCCTGAAGAGCCATTGTTTCTTTCTTTTTTTAATTCTTTTTGGGAAGAATGCAGAGATGCACTAAAATCATAGTCTATATTCTAAAGAATCTCAACTTGTATGCCCAGTTTGTCTGGGGACTGGTTTGCCCAATAACAAGGGTCTTCTTTGGAGGCCTGATGCACAGCACTTGCTTGATAAAATGTACAATGACTGCCTGCTGCCTGCTGCCATGCTCTTAAGCATTATTTGACAATTCATGTAATTAGAGGTTCTGATTGCATCATATAAATGTTTTCGAACTTGATGTACTCTTGTTTAGAAACATTTTTGTTACACTAAACTTCATTTTGATCATCTTAGTGACAATGATAAAAAA
>NC_056568.1:30347211-30373504 GCF_013358625.1 Macadamia integrifolia
AAAAAAAAACTTATTCCAAGGAAAAATTTTAAAGTGAGGAGATCAACATAGAAATTTAAATTCATTGTTTAACCACTTTAAAACTTATTCCAAGTTAAGATGTTAAAGTGAGGAGATCAGCACGGAAAATTTTCAGATGGACCAATTTGCTTCCATTCATATAGCGAGAAAATTTTTACTTAAAGAATAATTGGATCATGACAAGCTATGAATTGAAAACTTCTTAGAATTTAAGACAACTTAGGTCTGCCTAATACTTGCTTCATTTCCACCCCTACTTGCTATTTTCTATCCACAAATTCAAATTCCAGTCTTTAACATGATCATTGTTGAGGTACAAATAACAATAAGAACAAAATTAGAGAAGTGAATATATGTGGTGAATTTGAAATAAAGCAACTAAACTTTCTTGGTGACCAATCTTTAGTATATTAACATAAATCACATAAAAATCTTAACACTACACTGATAAGTCTTTTTCATATTTTCCTTTTTTCTTCTTTGCTCACTCAAGATTGTTTTTGTTTGAAAAAGCCCTGATGGATTCGAACCATCATCCCCTGGGAACTTGCCCAAGTGCTCTTCCTTTTTGAGCTAAGGACTCAACTACCTGATCTGACCATGTTAGTGTTTTCGAATAAAATAATAAAAAATACTTATCGATACTTACCTGCAACCCCCCCCCTAAAAAAAAAAAAGATTCGGCATAAAAAAGCTTGCTACTCACCAGCAAAAGTTTTGGGTAATTGAAGTTGAACTGTAAATCTGAGACTAGCCCCTACTCAAGTAATTACACCCACCAGTATGAACAAGCAACAAATAATTGCTACTCTGCTTCAAATTCAAACAGTTCACCCTAGGCATATAAGCAGGATAGTCAAGTTCCAAGAGATCTAAACTGGAACAATGACCTTAATAGTTGCACACAATAGCTTGTATGTGGTCTCCATATAGACCTTGAGGCTTGAAGCTAACCAAGTTTAAGACATCCTACTAGAAAATAGTGATAGGTCCATTCAAATTTGGCCAAATCAATATTTCTCTCGGAAACAGTAAAGTAGATGAATTGTTAACACTTGATGGGATTTGAGGTTCATTAAGACAATGGAGTTAACAAGGAAAGAGATTAACAAAAATGAGCAATCAGATCTATTTGTCAATTGGGTCTAGCAACTTGAATCCTATTTCACCCTCCACCCCCCCCCACACAATAACAGATTTTTAGGAAGTAAAAAGGAAACTTAGCTAACACAAACATTTAATCAAACAGGTAGCATGACATATACTAAGGATGTTATAATTAGAGTTTGGGTTCAGAAGATGGAAGAAAATTGAAACCCATAAAATTAGAGATTCTGACTTGGCAGTACACATATATGTAGTTTGGTACATACACCCTTGTACATTGAAAGGAAAGATAAAAAAACATAAAGTAAGTGAAAAAGTAGGGGAAGATTGTAAAAGGCCAAAGAATAAGTAATGAATGAAATTGAGATAAACCTTTAGGAGGCTTCTCCTCTGTTGTTCTGATTTGAGCGATCCTTAGGAGGGCCAATTGGATTTATTGTTGACAAGGACTGAGAAATTCATGAAAATATTTTAGGATTTTTTACATCTACCTCCCCTGTCATTTAAACCCAAGCACTTAGCATCTTATTTGGCTTAAGCCGTTAGTTTCATTCAAACAAACTGAAAACTCCAAAAGGCCCTCATACCTTTTAGTCAAAAAAGCCCTTATACCTTTTCAATCCTTTTCGTTTGGGTCTGCAAGCCGGAAGCAACGACAAAGGTCCTCCTCTCCGACAAAAGTCCTCCTCTTCGACGACGGTCTCCTCTCCGACGATGGTTACTCGGAATGCCCAAAGGATGACGGTCGACAACTACTTGGCTTCCCCTTATTAAGATGAAAGTTGCCCTTATCCTCTCAGGCGATGGGCAATGGGTGACAAGGTACTGAGTAATCTGACGGGCAACAAGCGACGACTACTTGGCTTCACCTCATATATGTGTGTATTCAACAACTGAGAAGAGAAGGAAGGAAAGATTTCAGGTAATTTCATACCCTGCGATTTGCCCTAGGTTCGAAATTTTCCCAATTTTCTTATGAGATCTCCATTAAAAATTGTAGGGTTAGAGAGCATCTTCAGCAAGGTTTGATTATTACCTTCGTTGCTGCTAATTACCATCTACATTTCATCCGTGAAGAACACTCCTAAGTCGGGATAAGGTAATTCGGTTTATCAGCCTTATTCTCTAAATGATATTTACCTCTATTTCAGTTGACCATTCTAAAATAGCTTATTAGTAGTGTGGTAAGTTGTTGAATGAATTAATCTTTCAATGGATGATTGGAACCAATGATTAGATAAGATGCATCTTCACCATGGTTTTCTATGCCTTTTAACTTCTTTTTGCCTCCTCCTTCTTAATAGATGATTTGAGCTTTCTTCATACTCCAAGCTTTCAGTTTTGAGAGTTATATTTTTTGTTCCATTATTAAATACATACAAGTGTGCATTGTCGTTTATCGCTAGTTAAGGATAAACCCTAGCTATGATACAAGCTTTGCCATTGCCACCAAAACCCTCAATAATGGAGTGATCTATCTGCAGAAGATGAAGCTCCAAGTAAGATTATCTAAATGCAGAGCTTGCAAATTGAAAATGAAAATGTTCTATATATGAAGCTAAGTCCAAGAAATGCAAGGCAAAATACTTTTAAGTTCTTAGAAAACCAAAATGCTCTATTTTTTTGTGGTTTCATTGGATTGCTCATGTACAAGTAGGAATAGGTTATTCTCTATGGCTCTATTTGGTAGCAAGTGAAATTAAAAAGAAGTTTTTTAGGTTTGAAATTTTCACTTCTCATTATTTTTCCCTTGCAACCAAACAAAGCCTTCGAACCCACAAATTATATCACATAAAGTCAAAAAATCAACTCAATCCAACCAATTGAGTTCTCTGCCATTATATCTGCTTTCAATGAAAGGATTATTGACCTTGCGTTGGAAGTAGGAATGAGTTTGGATACATTAGAAAGCTCTGTCATACTTTTTTAAGATTATTCTTAATTTTTCACTTCTGGTATTCTTATGAATTTGTCATGCTTCCTGCTTGTGTTGATATATGTTTCAATCTAACCTTAAATTTTTGCAGCAATGATTGTGAAGTGTCCTATACAGTTTAATTCGTGTGGGAGAGTCCACACAAAGCTTATTGACCTTGATTTTTACTCCCACTTGGATATGATTTGCGATATATACGATTCAGTCATCAACCATATCCCGAAAGGCCGTAATGTGAGGTTTAAAGTCAGATGTGAGATTTATGATGAAGTAAATGTGGAAGTGATAGATGATGTCAGTACACTCAATTTATTTGGTTTAGATGGGATCGATATTATCAAAAGAGTGGTTTATGACCTTGAAGATAATCCTAGTGATGTAGAAGGAAAGTGGAAAGTAAACCAATACTCTAGTGATGTGGCTTTTAGAGATTCAAAAGATCACAATAAATCTGCCCCAAAAACTTATGCAATTGGCCAGAATAGTGGGAAGCTAGATCATGATTTAGGGAGTAAAAAGAGGGAAAAGATTCCTTTTAAGAGAAGTGATGGGCTATGTAAAGCTGCCACCAGTACTTCTAATGATGGCAGTGATAGCCAAGACAGTGCCACTGTTAATGCTACGGCCAATGCTACTGCTATTGCTACTCCTGGTAGATCAACTGGTACAAATGTTGCTCAGACTAGTGGGTTGAATACTGTTAGCAATAGTTATGCTAGTACAGACGGTTTACCCCATAGACGAGATACTAGTAGAGTTGGAAGGAAAATTCAAAACATTAATGATAGTTCAAATGATGAGTCTTTACAGGTAACTTAGTCACATTCTGGTATGGTACCTAACTCTGTTAGTCATGATGAAGATACATGAACTATATTGCCTCAGATGCTCCAATCTTCTATAAATGATGAAGAATGGGTAAAACAACATGAGTCTATAGAAGACTCCAGTGAAAGTGAAGGAAGTCTCACTGATGAAGTCAAGACAGATGCTGATGATGTACAGGGGTATCCAGGTATGGACTTTGGTTATGATGATGATAATGATGTTGCTGATTTGCATGATGTTGTTGATTATGATGATAATGGTATTGAGGATGGTATGATACAGTTAGTCATAGGAGCTACATATGACGATGTCAATCATTTTAGGGTTGTCCTTCAACAGTATGTGATTCAAGAGGGTTTTGACATATTGAAGATTAAGAATGAGAAAACTGGAGTTACTACAGTTTGTAAGGCTCCTGGTTGTACTTGGCGAGTACATACTTCACCGGTTGATGAGGACAAGGGTGTTAAGAATTCTATGACATTTATGATAAAGTCGTACAATCCCAAGCATGCATGTATTTTATCAACCCAGCAAAAGAGTGTTACATTACAATGGATTGCAGAAAAATTTGCTCCTCACTTGAGAGTTCAGCCAGATATGTTAATAAAGTCTGTGCGTACCTTCTTACATCAAGCTTACAAGGTTCAACCTCCTTACATGAAGTTGTACTGGGCACGCATGCTTGCTCTAGAAATGAATCAAAGTAGTCATAAGGATTCATACTCCTATCTACCTGCATATGGTAGAATGGTGTTAGCTAAGATGCTAGGTAGTCTGTTCAAGATCCAATACTAGGAGATGCGTGACTTGTCAAGGAACCCTATATTCAAGAGAGTGTTTGTTAGTTTCAAAGCATGTGTTTTAGGGTTCGTAAAGAGATGCAGACCATTAATTGGTACAGATGGCTGCCACTTAAAGGGCCGATATGGAGGCATTCTTTTGTCAGCAGTCTCCTATGATGGGAATAATGAAATGTTCTCTGTGGCATATGTTGTAGTTGAAGTTGAATGCAAAGACAACTGGATTTTTTCTTTGAATGTCTACATGAAGCTCTTGGTACGGCATCTGTTGATATGGCTCTGACTTTTATGTCAGACAAACAAAAGGTATGTTGCCAATCTGTTAATCACCCTATTTATTTGTTCCTATTAATCAATGATAGATATTTTAATTTTTCTTTTTTAAAATGCTTAGGGTTTATCGGATGCCATCAGTAGAGTATTCCCTAATTCGCACCAAAGGTGCTGTGTTAGACATTTATACCAGAACTTTAAGTTAGCAGGCCATTCAGGACAATTGCTTAGGAAGCACTTCTGGTCAGTAGTCTCTCTTCAACAACAGTCATCCAATTTGAGAAATAAATAAAAGACATCAAGGATATATCCAATGATGTATATGATTGGATGAAGAAAAATCCTACAAAGTACTGGTCAAGACATGCCTTTGATTTTGCTGCTAAGAGTCGACAGCTAAGCAATAATATGATTGAGTCATTCAACAATTGGACAGCAGAAGTGAGAGACAAGCCTATTATGGTGCTCATAGATGAGATTAGGCTGAAGATAATGAATAGGATATTTAAGCATTTTGAGAGTGGTTGCAGTTATCTAGTAGCTGGTCTAATCACACCGGATATGAAGACAAGTTTAGACAAAGTACAACAGAAAGCAAGAGAATGCATTGTGCACCAAGCTAATTCACATTCATTTGAGGTGGTAGATATGCGTGGTGGCAGGGTTGTGATGAATCTGTCAACTAAGACATGTGGTTGTAAGCTTTGGGATTGTACGGGGTTGCCATGCAAATATGCAACAGTAGCTATCACACACAGTAGGGGGTCACTTCAAGCTTATTGCAACCCATACTATAGTGTCAACATGTATCTCAAGGCATATAGTGAGTTCATTGAACCACTACTAGCATTAGTTGATTTGATGATTGATATTAGCTCTGGGATTGTCTAACCTCCACTACTTAAGAGAAGACCTGGTAGACCTCAAAAAAATAGGAAAAGAGAATTCGATGAGGGTCCTGCCAAGAATAAATCTTCAAGTTTGAGATGTAATATATGTAACATACCTGGCCACAACAAAAGAACATGTCCTCACGGTGACAAACAACCGAAGAAAAATAACAAAATAGGAAAGAAAGTATGACTCCTCACATGTAATTTACAATTGATCATTACTTAACTTACATGTCTATCAATATCACTTTTGTAATTTACTTTCTGTGTTTGTGTAGAGAAAGCAAGGGGATGAGATTTAGTATAAAGGTAGTAGCTCTCAAGTACTAACAAGGTCACAAGCAACATCTCAGCATACACAACAAACAATTCAAGATAGAGCTTTAGCCCAACACGCTATCAAGAACTTGAAATGGAGGACCAAATATGCTAAGAAGAAGTAGGCAAATGTATATTATGGGAGAGAGCAACTGGGATATGAAACAAGTTTTTTTTTTTTTTTTTTTTTTATTATTATTTTTTTTTATGGGATGAGAGAGTTGTTATGTATTGGGTTATAGAACTATTTGTTTGTTTCCTTATGTGTTGGAACAATGATGTTTAGTTGTGTTATAGAACAAATTATTTGTTTATTTGGGTTTCAGAACAATGATTTTTATTTGGGTTTTGGAACATGGATGCTTATTTGGTAGACTCTTTTATGCACTTTAACAGGTTTGTGATATGGAAAACTTATATGTCTATAGATGCATTTTAACAGGTTTGTGATAATGTTTCATATTCAAACGAAATGCTGTTCGTTTTTCTAAAAAATGGGTAAATTAATGTAGTTGATTAGTACGCATTTTAACAGGTTTGTCATATTATCCTATGTTGAAAGAAAATGTTGTCCATTGGCTTAAAATTATGGAATAAACAAATACAGAGACACGAGGGTCAAATTAATAAAACCAGTATAATAGAATTGAAAGTTGAAGAGTTAAACCTAGTCATTACAACTTTATAAAACTAGTACAATAGTCTTCCTAATTCCTCATTTTCTCCCAAACATGATAACAATGATCAAAACAAGCACCACTATTATAATTTGAAGAGTTCCAACAGACTTTTCTAATTCCTTCACTCTTTTCTTCAAAGCATGTATCTCTTCCTTCACTTGTTGATCTTCAAGACTTCGGCCACCAATAAATATCTGTGGAGTGACTGTGGTGATATTGTCTCCAATATGAGGCAACATTTTTTATTCTTCTATAGGATCACACCAAGAAAAGAATCCACAACCACATGGTACATAGGGACAGCAATAGTAGAGCTTGTGTTTGCTATTACTCTGAAATTCTAACTAGTGCCCCTTCTTTGGCAGTGACATACAATGTTCAAGTACTTTAGTACTGAACCTCAATTGCTGTCATTCACACTTGTTGTTGACGTTATATATCTACAAAACCCAAATAACAATATAGTAAGGTAAAATTATTAGAATGAAAATCACCATTGTTCTTATATTATTTCTAAAGTTGTTTGCACAAAACAAGAAGAAGAGGAGTAGCAATGGAGGAATCAAAATAAATTTGACCAAAACAATATATGTAATCACCTGCCCTAACTTCTCAGATGCAGCCCCCCGGAATCGGATGTTCCTAAATTCTATATTAATCTTCCCTGGACAGTAATACTACTACTATAGCAAATTGTACCATGAAATCATGCTGTGTAATGGTTTAGGAACAAATTAGATGCACCCAAACCTGATATTGCCTTAGGCTCTCTTCTATTTTATACCCATATACAATCTCTGCATCCAAACCTGAGTTGCATTCTGTCTTTCAATTGCCTAGTTTTGTTCAGTTTTTTTTTGCACTTCAATAACAAATTGATTAATTTTAAATGAATCTGTCTAGATAGATTAATGAATCAGTTGATGCCCTAACTTCTCAAAATCGGTGATAGATTTCAATCTAGGGAATAATACTAACTAAATGATTAGTTATAAGAGAAGAGAGAAGAGATAAAAGAGAAAAGGGACTGAAACCTTCACCGGAGACGTCGCCTGAAACCTCTGCTGGAATATCAAAAGGTCCTCCTCTCCTCCTCCACCGTCACACTCTCTCCACCTTATGGATTTTGGGTATAAAAGAGAAGGGAAGAGAGAAGAGAGAAGAGAGAAGAGAGAAGAGAGAAGAGAGAAGAGAGAAGAGAGAAGAGAGAAGAGAGAAGAGAGAAGAGAGAAAACGAACTGAAACCTTCGCCGGAGACATTGCCTGAAACCTCCGTCGGAATATCATAAGGTCCTCCTCTCCTCCTTCACCGTCCCACTCTCTCAACCTTATGGATTTTGGGTATAAAAGAGAAGAGAGGAGAGTAAAGAGAAGAGATGAAGGGTTAGGGGCAATTTTGTCAGTAAAGTTTTAAAACAAAGACTTCTCTAAGGGTGTGAACTTTTTGGGTTTAAATGTAATTTTCCAAATCTCAGGGGGGATTGTGTAATTTCGGCAAACGACAGGGGAGGTAGATGTAAATCGCCCTATTTTAAAGTTTTGAAGTTTGAAGTTTGAACATATCTAAGAATATTGAGTATAGACTACAGATTGCTGGGCAAACAATAGGAAGGTGGATCCTCGTTTGAGAGAGAGAGAGAGAGGACCCATTGTTTCATCTCATAAATTAGCAAAAATATTTAACAATAGCAAAAAAGCAACATCCTACATACTTGTTCTAGTTCGTCATCGAGTCTTTTGGGGATGGATTCCAAAGAGAATTGATTCAGGCGGTCTTGGTTTTCCCAAAGTTCAGGTTCGTTAGTAGGATTCTTATAGTTGAGGTAAGCTTTCCTGCCTTTGAAAATGGATTCAATGGATGAAATCTCATTTTTTTTTTTGGTAAAAATGAAGGAAATAAAGTTCTTCATGTTCGTGCTTTGGATGGTAGGCCACGCAGGATGAGGAGAAAATATATATTTTTTCTTTTAATTTAATTCCCTGAGTCGGGCACTGAAGGCATCGGGTTTGATCTGTTGAGGCTTGAAGTGGATGAAAAACATAATTTATTTTTTACCATTGGATGTTATTTATCCACGTGTCATGTTATCATGGCTCTATGGACAATCTATGGGCGTTGTCCTGTACGGAGAGGATCCCGACCCCTGTACCCTTGTAGGTAATAGTCTCTCTATTCAAATTTAGGAGGATCCGTGGATCCCCTCCAATGTTTCTCATCTGCCGATGGGACAATCTATAGTGGGAACAAATTCCCAATATATATATATATATATATATATATATTTATATATATATATATATATTTATATATATATATATATATTTATATATATATATAAAATAATACTAATAATAATAATAATAATAATAATAATAATAATAATAATAATAATAATAATAATCCCATTTTCTAAGTTGGAACATGGAAGGAATCAGCGTAGACTCGGTTAAGAAAAGAAGATTGACGGATGAGATCAGCAATAAGTCCTGTCTTAAAAAGGAAAGCGATCATTTCGGTCCAAAGACTCCAAAATCCATCTCCTCAAGTCCATCCATTGTTCATTAACGGTTACAGGCCTAGCAAAGCAAGACAACCAAACCCCTTCAAACCAGAGAATGTTTCCGTTTTTTTCTCCTTCAAGGGTCAAACTTCAAACGTCGGACGATAGACCCCCGAGTCTCGCTCGCTCGCTGGCTTCTCTCCCTGAGACCATGTCATCGTCTTTGCACCACACCGACATTACCCATATTTTCCTTTCTTCGATTTCAAGTCGCAAAAGCGGCCTTCAATGGAAGAACCCTCCTCCAAGAAAACACCTCTTTCCATTCTCCGTGTTTATGATACAGTAAGAAATCCCCAATCATTTCTCATATTCTTACTTCATCTCATCTTTATATTGCTTGGCTTTAACTGTTCATATCGTCATCATATCGTAACTTTGAGTGATAATGTAAATTCGGGTGTTTTTCAAGTTTTAACAAAGTAGAGTTTTCCGTTGCTTTAAAGCAGTGCCTGCAGTCGCCGTTACATGAATTTTAAGAAATGGCTGCAGAACATTGCTTATATTTCTTTCTTTCTCCCTACTTTCATTTTCTCATGCTTTTAGAAACTTTAGTGTTTTCTCTTATGCATTGCAGTCTAGTCTTTTTTGACCTTCTCAAACTTATTTAATGATGGCTAGAGGTTTTTTCTACAGAGTTCCCCCCCCCCTCTCTTTGATAGAGAGTTAGAGACAGAACCAGAGACTTTGTTGAAGAGATAAGACTGTTAGAATTGATGACCACCGATGGAAAAATAAAAAGCCTAGCAATGAGATATTGAGATACTCCAGGCGACAGTAAGATTTCATATTAATCAAGGATCGAAAATCATCACCTAAAGCCTCCACCGAGACACCTTTAAATTCTTTTAGCACCTGAACCCATGATATAACCTGAGGAGATGATCTGACACTGACGTTGTCAGGCATCTTCTTTCATTTTCTATTCCTGAAACCTCATATGAATGAACTCCGGATGGATGAGTTTTGTGGCACAAATTTTTCTGCATGGAAATTTTAATTAGAGAAATGTTGATGGAAGATATGGCAGTCATTGTGGCACATAATGTTGAGGACCATTTAATCTAAAGGGAATTTGGAACCTTTGATTCTTCCACCAAAAAATGCAGACTCCTATCTACAAGTCACGATAGGCTACTTGCAAGGGAGTCATGAAATATCAGAAAATACAGCTGCCCAGTTGACTTCTATATATTACTTGTTTGGTAAAGGAGATTGTTTAGAAGAGTATCAGTTGGATTGTTTAGAAGAGTATCAGTTGGAAACTAAAGATTTCAAGAGAACAAATCAACCCCCATACTAATAATGCCAAACGAATTAATTTACACCAGGAAGAACAAGATCAGCTCATCGTTTTAGTTCCCACCCTCTCTCCCAAGGACTTGAGCCCCCTCCCTATGTCCGACCTCCTCCTGGTGGCTTCCACCACCGGAAACCAACCCTCCCACCGCCCCTACTCTCCCCCGAGCCATTCCCCTGGATGATCTCAACCTCCACCCTACTCCTCTCTCCCCCTCTCCTGACACCCAAAACCTTCCTCCTCCCCCTCCTCTCCTATAGTCTGGAATTCCCTCTTCAGTGTCGCCCGTCTCCCATCCAGAGAAGTTCTCTCCCTCCATTTCATCCCCCTTTCTGTCATTGATAATCCCCTCAAATCTCTTGGCTTCTGAAATATCCAAATGGGGAAACTGCTTGGTTGGATATTTAATTGGAAGCCGCCCCCCCCCCCCCCCCCCCTCATCGTCAAATCTTCCCTCACCAAGTAATGGAGATCTCAAGGATCGATGGCTACTTACTTGTTAGATGCTAAACTAAAAGCTCTCGATGATGTAAGGTGGTTTACAAGAGTAACAACCCCAGTAATAATCCCAGAACTCCAATTAACAAATCACCAAAGCATAGGGAAATCTGGAAATTAGACTGAGAGCACAGTCCAAAATTGGGCAGAATGGAGGGAAGCCTGTGGTTTGCTGTAGAGGCTGAATAGGTGGAGCTGATATGCTGGCTGAAGAGGTACTCACTAAGTCCTCCAAAGAACTGTTGATTCTGTCCGCAGATGAGGGAGATCTGCTGCTTCTTAATCTGGGGGCCAGATTAGGAAACTTTTGAGAGAAAAGTTTCTGAAGCTGCTACAGGCCTCCAAAGTTCAAACCCTCTTGGTCGGGTAGTCCTTTAGGGGCTCTTGACTATCTCCTAAAAGGGTTTCAGCAATAGGTCTCAGATTTGGGAGATCTGAGAAGTTGATCCCAACTTCCAAAACCCTGACAAGGCTGTATCGATTTGGCTTGTTGGGCTGATCTTGGTCTTCCACTGTTCAGGTCTTCAAGGCTTATTTCAAGCTTCAAGTTACACTTAATAATTAATGTAAAACAGAAAATAAGAAAGGGAAAACAGAATCAATGGAGGGGTTGAGAAGGGGGAAGAAGAAGGAGGGGAAGAAGAAGGATATGTTTTGGGCATCTCATCCCTCAGGTTTAGACATCTCACCCTCTCAAGTTTCAGCTATCTCAGCCATGAGTTTAACTCACTTTTTAACTACTTCAAATCCACTTTTCATTATGATCAATGGGCTTTAAATAGCCTTTACATTGCTTGGACACTAAGAAATAATGGGACTATTGGCCTCTCCTCTTCTTAGAGCTTCTTTCCTCCACATTAAGGGACAACTGGATGGTCTTCTAGGACTCCACTTGAGGACAATACTGCAGGGGTTACTGTTCATAGACCTTGGCATTTTGATCCCCAAGAAATACCTCAAGGGTCAAGGGTCTTTAATCTCAAACTGTTGAGCCAAGGAGGTCATCAGTCTGGTTATCTCAACCTTGTCGTTTCCAAACAACACAAGATCATCCACATAGACAATTATGGCCGTGATAGTACCATTACCTTGCCTTGTTAATAAAGCGTGGTTAGCTTGACTCGGGGAATACCCATTCTTCGGGATAACCTAACTAAACCTCTCAAACCAAGCCTTTGAGGAGTTTTCATAGCCATATAGAGCCTTTTTGAGAAGGCATACTTTCCCTATAGTTAAAGGAAACTTGAAGCTTGATGAAGTTTGCATATACACTTATTCATCGAAGCCACCATTGAGGAAAGCATTCTTCACATCCAGTTGATACAATGGCCAGACTCTATTGGCCGCCAATGATAAGGGAACTCTTATCGAATTTTGTTTAGCCATAGGAGCAAATGTCTCCTGATAATTAATCCCATACACCCGACCGTACCCTTTGGCCACCATCCTAGCTTGATACTTGATTGTGTAGACCATCAATATCCAACTGGGAAGATCAACCAGCTTCCAAGTATAGTTCTTCTCAAGTGCCATAATTATCTTAGACGTAGCTTCATGATTTCAATGACATTCTTGGGAGTGGAAGTGGAGGAAAGAGCAACAAAAAGGCAACACCTGTAGGAAAGATAGTATCACAGGCAACAAAATTGGCTATAGGATTAGTGCAAATTTTCTTTCCCTTTTGGATAGCAATGGGAATATCTAACTCAGAAGGAGGAGGAATTTTACCCGACTGAGGAAGGTGGGTCTTAGGATGAAGATCCAAAGAGGACTCTTTCCAGGTTTCCTTCCCTTTCTTTTGTATACCTGTAACTGCTCATTACGAAAACCCCTTGAATGATCAACAACATCAACTTCTTTATGTTTCCCAACATCAAGCAAAAGACCTCTCTACTGTTGGTGCCAGCAATGCACCCAAATTTCCCCTACTTTGCAGGGAGAGCTTTACAGAATGGGCTCAATCTAAATAGTTGGTGTTGTCCAACTTGACAATGGAGATTTGAGTATTGGGGTTCTCATAGGCAATCTGAGTAGGATGGGAACTACTTGAACCACTAGCTGAAGCTTCCATAGGTCCACTGACCTTAGACATAATGTAGAAACATGCTTAGACATGTGGGGATGATATTTAAACCAGTCCACACTTAACCCAAATACACCTTCACAATACTTTGAAAAAAAGCCAACAAGAAGAGAAGAAAACACAGAACTTGAGAAAAACCGACTCAAAATACCCTCTTCAAAGGATAGTATTATCTAATGACAATTTCAAAATATTCATACAGAGTAGTTCACCGATGCTACTCAACTGCGAACATCACACAAAGCATTCAAAATACAAGGAAGAGCAAAAAATACCAATGCTTACGGTACTAGCAGTTAACAAGGAAGTGAATTGTGCTCCAACAACTCCCTTCTTTAATGACCTAGACCATGGGGGGATTGAAGGGTACCCTTGGATGATCCAAATGGACCCTACCTGAACTCCAACAATCCTCAGATGAGTGAGAGAGAGACCCGAAAAAAAATCTGTCCCGCCCTTGTCGATTTGAGCTCCAAATGGCCACAACTTCATGCGGGGTCTTCTCTTTGTGCTCTTATAGTCGTCATCCAAGATCTATCTCATGATTTCTTCAAAATTGTTACATGGTAGCCTCTTCCTTGGAACCCCTTTGTACCTAGGATTCAAAAGAAAGGAAATAGGAATGGGGAACTTGTAGTATGACTCTCAAACCAAAACTGTGGGCTCTGATACCAAGTTGGAAAACTAAAGATTGCAAGAGAACTAGTGCAAAAGTGAGAACATGAGAGTAGGAAGGAGGAGGAGGAGGAGAAGAAAAGGTAAAGAAGAGAAGAGGTAGTTGGCGGTAGAAAGTTGTGGGAGAGAATTGATTTCTCTCTCCTGTATTGATTCACTTAGCCAATAAGAAGAGAAATTACATATCTACCCCCATACTAACATAATGTAGCAAAGGGAGGTAATAAGGTGAAAAAGGAAATGCATGATACAACATAATGTCTTAGTACCCAAAGTGCCCTTATTACATTAACTCTAACAGTATTTGCCAACAAAATTTTACTCTTTATTTTGTTTGTCGATAAGTTATAATCCAATTTTTTTTGTTGAACATTTTTACCATCATAAAGACCCCATGAGAGTGTTTTAATTAGAAATATTCCTTTACAATATTTGTTATCTCTATTCTTGTATTGTATGCAACTATAAATTTCGTGCAAAATGTTCGAATCTGATTAGTCAAAAATCAAGATTGAGTCTTCAGTCATACATATGTGGAAGTTATGTGCATATAAGCAGTAGAAAATCAACTAAACATTGGTTGATTAGTCATTGTAGCCTGAACCTGTTGCGAAAGATCAATGATATGTTGCTAGGATGCTAACTAAGTTCACTTATTGGCTATTGATATGTTTCTTTAGCTGTTGCTTTAGGTGGGACACACTCTTATGGAAGCATGTGGACTCTAGCATAATTAATTGAACAATGCCTCTGAATCTCTTACATGGGCACTGGTGAAGTGTGAAATCAAGGAGGCAGGTATTCTGTCCATGATGTATAGTCCACTGTTGCTTGTTTTTACTCCCTCCCCCAACCTCCCCCACAAAAAAAAAAGGAGATAGAAAAGGAAAAAGGATCTATCTTTATTATTATTATTTTTTTTGGTGTCTAATTTGTTTCATTGATATATGTAGGCCCTGTACAGATTTTGGTCAGGGTTTCCTTAACCACCATTTGTCATGAGTTTCAAATCTGTTATTTGGAAGGAAAGGCTTAGTCAGTGGAATCTGGCAAGGGAAAATCTTTTATGCAGAAGCAGAAACACAAATGTGTTACCTAATGCAAACGAGCATGCTCCTCCGGAAGAGGAGAAACTGCTCCAGATGGAAATGTATGATGATTTCTTTGGAAGTTTTGCTCATAATACATGTTTGCCAAAACTAGGAATGATCCAAGTTGATTGATTTACATATTTGTTGCTTTTAGTGTAACCAGCTTTGTTCACCATGGCATCGTGGTTTTGCATTTTAGGGTGTTATTTGCATACCAAGTGATACGATTGTAGTTTATAATAAAAATTCTAGTGGTGTTCAATTACATGTGTTGCATTCAAGAGTGTCTATAATGAAGCTCTCAAACTGTTCAAGAGGTTTCAGGGTTCATTACTAGTGTTTCTATTGTAATTAAATGAAAGTGTCCCTACCTTTGTGCCATACTTTTGCTCTATGCATTTGTCTCAATTGAGTTGGGTTATCATTTGCATTTTGCTGCTCCTTAGTTCCTGCAACCAATGGAGTTCTTCCTTGTTCCCAAATTATGTTCTCGGAAGTTGTCAAAATACATTGGCAACAAGTCAGTGCATCCTCTTGGCACCAGCCACAACAGCAGCAGCAGCAACAACAACAACAACAAACTCAGCCTTATCCCTACTTAATGCTGTTGGCTACATGGATCCATAAAAAAAGAAAACAAGAAGAAAAATTTTATTTTATTTGGGGGAAAAAAATTATCTTATGGTTTTTCTTCCATATACCCTAATATACTTTGTTAGGATAAGGCTGAGTTTGTTATTGATACCCTAATATCCATTCTCTCTTGCTGACTTTGATAAGATTGGAACTGCTGTACAGTTCAGATTCACTTGGCCCATGTTGGAATGCTCAGGAAGATGTAGATGAATCATCTACATCTTCCATTCGTGAGGGAGTGGATTTGAGTGGGTATGTCCTTTGCCGGTAAATTTCTCTGTGATGTTGTAGGCAAGCTAGCAATTGATGCTGCTATTAACATCATCTGGATAGAGCACAATCTCAGAAAATGGTCCTTCAACTCCAGATCCTTTCAGCAAATCTGGGACTCCATCTCCTTTGTTTTCAAGAGCAAGCTTGCTTTGGATTCCTCTAATTGTGTAGATTCCCCAAGGAAGAAACATATTGTTGTCTCCTGGGGTCTGTCCCTCTCCCTACTACAGCCTTCTTCCTCTCCCTGAGGAATGGGCTTCGTTTGTATGTAATTTTTCTCCTTTCTTCCTCTTTTTGGGGCCCCTTGATGAGGAAATATTTTAGCTGAGACATGCACATTGCACATGGATTACTCTGTCCTACTTTTGTGTTTGAACTATCTGTGTTGGGTGTTCTACAACAGAAATTACTGTCATTGGTTTAATTTACTTGAGTTCCTGTAATGAAATTGGGTGAAGAATGATCTTGCAATTGATTTTGTATAGTCTCTTCTTACTTCCAGTGAATACCTGTTATATGCTTTTCAATAATTTTTACTTCTTCTGAAGTTCTATGATCTCATGATCCTTGACCATTTTCTTCTTCTTTTAATGTAGGGATAGTGAGCTTCGACAACCTCTTTCAAGAAAGATACCGATGTCCGCTTCAATGATCAATCCATATAGGGTTATTATCCTCTTCCGCCTAGTAATCTTGGCCTTTTTCCTCCGGTACCGATTGACCCATCCTGTCAAGAATGCACATGGGCTTTGGTTAGCTTCCGTCCTTTGTGAGGTGTGGTTTGCCTTATTTTGGATAATAGACCAGCTTCCTAAGTTGCTTCCTGTGAACAGACGAACATATCCTGAACGCTTATGCTTAAGGTGAAGTAATTTGTTTAAAGCAGCCTACCTGTACTGTCTCAGAAACATGTTGCATATGTAGGTGAGCTGGGTCACACCCATTATTGTGTTTGATTAGTCTGCTGACGGAATGTTGGAAACCAAAATAATTCTGATCGGGTATTCTATGATTTTTCAAAAGAATGCAGAAGACCTGGTTGTTACATGTCTTTCTAATTGGTCAATGTTGTATATAGCCTTATCGATCTGTCGCAATTTTCTGTGGATCCATTCAGGTGAACTTCATTATACTTATTATTTCAGGTACAACAAACCAGGGAAGCCATCTGAGCTTCCTTGCATTGATATCTTTGTTGGCACTGCTGACCCGCTGAAGGAGCCACCTCTTGTCACAGCAAACACTATCCTTTCCATTCTTTCTGTAGACTACCCGGCTGAAAAAGTTTCATGCTATGTTTCTGATGATGGAGCAGCTTTGGTAACACTTGAAACTCTATTGGAAACCTGTGAATTTGCAAAAAAGTGGGTACCATTTAGCAAGAAGTTCAGTATCGAGCCTCGGTCTCCGGAGTGTTACTTCTCACAAAAGGTTGATCGCTTGAAATTTAACACATTCCCAACTTTTTTCAAGGAACGAAGGCTAATGAAGGTGCTACTTCTCTTCCCTGTTTGTGTTACACAAACTTTAAAATCATTTATTGTTCTGCTAATTGGTTTATCCAAACTTCTTGAAAGTAATTGTATAAGCTATTAACTTGTTTGATAAGATATTGAGAAGACTGGTTTTCTACTCCTGGTTTCTGTTTGTCAGGGTAGCAGTTCAGACGCTAGAGAGCATACTAGTTCTTATACCTTTCAGTTGTGATGGAGATGGGTTACAGATATCCTTGGACATTCATATATTAGAAATGAACAGGGAAACAACTGAATAGTGTGTAGTCTCAAATGAAAATTAAGTCATGGGTCTTGAAATAGGAAACTTTTGGTGGTTTGCGTGGAATGGTTCACTATCAGCTGATTTCTAAATGAAACTCACTTGAAGTTTCAAATCCAGCTGTTCCGGTTGGTATGAAACTCCACGTGACAAGAGGATAGAAGAAGATAAGAAAAGAAAAGAAATAAGGAAGAAGAGAGGAAGAACTGGTTACATGAGAAATTGGAAGATGGATACTCCGATTATATCCCACATACTGTATTTGTTGAAATATGTACTTAAAGGGTGCCATAGGGGCATTCTCGCCTTTTCCCCCTCCACCGAATCTAATTAATGAGCGTCGGTTGGTGAGGGGGATTATACACTTATACATACTTATAATTTTGATTCTCCTCTACTTATTATAAATAAAGGCTTGTGGGAGGGTCTCATTGATCATTCGAGTATTCTACCCTATATTTTCTGTTAACATGGTATCAAAGGCTCCAAATCTGATCTAGGTTTTCAGTCTCCCTCTTCTCTTCCCTTCCTCTATCACGAGCCCTCATCAACCTCTTCTTCCACCGTCTTCTCTTCTTTTGTCTCTCTAAATCCTTCACAGAGAAACACTAATTAGGTGATTCTTATGAATCTAGTTGCTGCCCTATATTCTAACAAATCTCCTCTTGAAGATCAAGTATTGCACATGGAAGCACCCATAATTGCTTGCAAGATTGAAGGCCATCTACCCATCTGCAATTTTTCAGAATCAAGGTTTTTCTCCAAATCCTTGACTCCATTGATTTTTGCTTTTCCCCTTCCAGTTCAAGCTGATTTTTGGAGGAGCTTCTCCTCGCCCCTAAAGAGGAGTTCGACCTTACTTGTGGCCATATCTACCAAGGTTTATGGGTGATCTATGCTTTCTCTAACTCTTTAGGGTTTTGGGAGAAAACCCTAATTGGTCGATCTCACCAGTCTCTTATCAAAAGAAGTTAAATGCCACTTTGAAGATTATTCAGGTATCTCGTTTAGTGGTCTCTATGCATCGGTCGTCTCCTGTCCTTGGATTATTGACTTTGCTTCCATTGATCATATGGCTGGTTCTTCCAGCCTGTTTCACCATTATTGTCCCACTTTAGGCAAAGATAAAGTTCTGATAGTAGATGGCTCCCTCTGCTCTGTCTTTGGAAAGGCTTCTATTCAGTGTTCTTATTATTTTATCCTTAGTTTTACATATCCCTAATTTACTATTAACCTGGTATCCATTAGTAGTCTTACTGGGATTTGAATTGCAAAGTAACATTTTTTTCCTTCCCACAGTGTTTTTCAGGATCGGGTAATAGGGGAGACGATTGAATGTGGTATGGTGCAATGTGGTCTCCAGTTGCTTGATGATGGTAGTCATTCTCCAACTGCAATCCCTCCTACACTTTATTAAATTCACTCTGTTTCATTTGATCTGCACCAATGGTATTGTTGCTTAGGACAATCCCCACTTGGGACTTTATCTTGTTTATTTCCTTAATTAGTCAAATAATGTAATAGGGATGACTTCTTTTGTGAAGCTTGTATTCTGGCTAAATAGACTCGTCCCAGTTTTTTCCCTTTAAATAGAACTTTATCTCTTTTCTGTTAGTTTATTCTGATGTGTGGGGTTTCGATTGTTGGACATCTATTTCTGGTCAACGATGGTTTGTGACCTTCATCGATTACCACTCTCGAACTACTTGGGTGTATATGACGCAGCACAAAAGTAAACTATTCCGTTATTTTCAACAGTTCTATAAAATGATTTAGACTCAGTTCAATGCCACTCTGAAGATTATTCGTAGCGACAATGGCAAGGAGTACATGGAGGGTCAGTTCTAGCAGTACCTTGCTGACAATGGGATCATTAGACAAGCTGTGTTGGTACCCCAGCTCAGAATGGGGTGGCCGAGCGTAAGAAGTGCACTTGTTGAAAATTGCTAGAGCTATGATGTTTTCCTGGTATGTTCTATCTTACTATTGGAGTGATGTTGTCCTCATTGCTGCTTACCTGTTCAATTACATATACACTCATGTTTTGGATTCCTGGACTCCCGTTGATGTTCTTTAATAGAGTTCATCCTTTCTGGTTCTTCCACAAATTTATGGCTATACTTGTAATGCTCGAGACCATCACTCTCTCGGGAAATTGGAATACCAAAGCCTTAAATGTATCTTTCTAGGTTACTCTCCAACACAAAAGGGATACAAATGTTACGAACCCTACTATGCGTACTATGGGACTATAGATGTGTTTCATGAATCCGTTGGCTACTACTCGCCACTTCTTTAGGGGAGTCTGGTATTGGTAATGAAGATGTGACTCTGCTTGCTCCACTAGTGTATCCACCAACCTCTTATAGTCCCCTTGTTCAGGAGGAGAGTGTTATAAATATGAATACTATTCCAACTCAGGGTGAGATTTCTCCAGTTCAGAAGACCATTGCCGAATTTCAAAAGTAGATTGATGATTTAAACCTTCAGGTCTATTGTAGGGGCTAAACAAGAAATAAGCAACTTCAGACCACCACCACCACAACACCTTTGCACACCACATTGCCAACCTTGTATCCTGAGCCTAACACTTCATCAAGTTTAATTTATTCTTCTGAGAAACCTATTGCTCTTAGGAAAGGCACTTGGACTTGTACCCAACGTCCCATGTCCCATGTTGTTTTTTATTTTTCCCTTTCTACTTTCTATCATGCTTTTGTGTCTTCTCTTTCTTTTGTTTGTATTCACCTCAATTGGCAAGAAGATTATGCAGATGAAAAATGGAAGGCAACAATGGTGGAGGAAATGGATGCCCTGAAGAAGAATGCTTCATAGGAAATTGTACTTCTTTCTCACTGGAAAAGACCAGTTTGTTGTTAGTGGGTATTTGTGGTTAAACAGAAATTAGAAGGCACAATGGATAGGTATGAAGCAAGACTTGTGGCTAAAGGGTTCACTCAGATATTTGGGATTGACTACCATGAGGCATTTTCTTTAGTTGCCAAACTAACCACTGTAAGGGTGTTACTCTCATGTGCTGTAAAGTTGGGATGAGATCTTCAACAACTTGATTTGAAGAATGTTTTTCTCCATAGAGAGCTCGTTGAGGAAGTCTATATGGATATTACACCACGTTAATTATTGATGGAGCTCAGGGCAGGGGGTCTGCAAATTGAAGCGTGCCCTTTATTGGTTGAAGCAATCACCTAGACCATGGTTTGGGAGATTACACAAGGCAATGAATTCTGTGGGTATAAGCAGAGCAATGCCGACCACAAAATGTTCATAAAAAGATCTGGTAATAAAGATCACGACGCTTATTGTCTATGTGGATGACATCATGGTGATAGAAAATGATAGTGCTGAGATTGGTTGTCTAAAGAGTTTTCTTGGCCGTTAGTTGAAATGAAGGATTTTGAAAAACTAAGGTACTTTCTTGGGAGTAAAGTTGCTTGGTCATCAAAAGGCATTTTTCTCTCCCAAAGGAATTATATCCTCGATCTGTTGTCTGAGATTGGATTGTTGGGCTGTAATCCTTCTCATATTCCTACGAAAGCTAGTACACAACTCAAGGAAAATGAGGGTGAACCGATTGACTGAGGGTGTTATCAGCGGTTGGTAGGCAAACTGATCTATCTCATCTATATATGGAGGTTGTTTTGTGGCAATACTTGAAGTCACCTCCAAGAAAAGGGATCCTTTTATCTCCTCATGACCACTTCAGAGTTGAGGCCTATACAGATGCTGATTGGGTTGGATCTCCTGACAGAAAATCCATCTTAGGTTATTGTACCTTTGTGGGTGGGAACCTTGTCACTTTTTGCAATAAGAAGCAAAATGTGATGCTAGATCCAGTACTGAAGCAGAATTTTGTGCCATGGCACAAGGGATTGTAGTGCGCAACTTACTAGAAGATCTTGGTATTCCTATTTGTCTCCCCATGATGCTATGTTGTGATAAAAAAGCTGCTATCAGCATTTCCCACAACCTAGTACACCATGATTGTACCAAGACATGGAGATTAACAGACACTTCATTAAGGAAAAGTTAGATATTGAGATAATTTGTGTTCATTTTGTGAAGTCTGGTGATCAACTAGTTGATGTGTTTACGAAGGGACTAGGAGGAAAGTTGTTTCATCCTTGTTTAGATAAGTTGGACATATGTAATATCTATGCTCCAACTTGAGGGGGAATGTTGAAATATGTACTTAAAGGGTGCAGTAGGAGCAATTATGCCTTTTCCCCCCTCCACTGACTTTAATAAATGAGAATTAATTGGGGGGGGCATACTCATGGATTAAAGTATTAGTATCAGTCGGTTAAATTTAAGATACATATCGAAGGTTATCGTATCGCATCGGAGATACGCTAAAGATACACACATAAATGGACATGATACACATTTTTATACACTTTGCCATAAAAAAAAAAAAAAAAAAAAAAAAAAAAAAAAAAAAAAACATATATCATGCATAAACACTAAAGTGGAGAACACTATACTGAGAGACTAGTGTATTCAATTGAAATTGTTCAAAAGGATGAGGTTTCTTACATGCACTTTAAGTCTTTGTCCACTTTCGAAGAAATTTTAAAATCTATGATTACATTGATACAATATTTCATGTTTGATGCAATGTTTTAGTTTGTTTTACCTAAATCTACTCAAACATAGCAAAAAAAGAAGTAAACAAACTTAATTGTTTGATCTTGCCATCCAACTTCTTGTAAAAAATAGTACTAGAACACTGCAAAAGGGATGGCAGTAATTTGATCATTTATACTGATGTTGTGGATGTAGGCTACTTGTAAAATTGTTCCACATGCTCACAGGGCCAGGATCACATCAAACTTAATTGTTTGATTTTGCCATCCAGCTGAAGTTGAAGTGTTTCCTAGGAAGGTACCATATGTACAACAAAAGAGAGATCATACCATTGGAGGTTGCATCTCAAAATATCTTACTTTGATAACGACATACAATAGTCAGGTAAAGTTAATGGCAGAAATGCTAGGAAAGACGATGGTAAAAAACATAATAGACATGCTGTAAACTTAATGGTTGGTCAAGTAATAGAGATGCTTCCCACACTTGCTCTTAGTCTAATGTAAGATTGGTTCACAAGTGATCCAATCTCAGGCAGGATCTTTACTAAATTCAATAAAAATCAAATTCAGGGACTGATAGAATGAATAAAACAGAAAATAGAGAATGAAGGGAAGAATGGGGGTAGGGGAATAGGTTGGGTCGAGTATCTCACTCTTCCCTAAGGCATCTCACCCAAGTTGTCTCTCATAGTTTTTTTTTTTTTCATTCAATCAAACTCGTGTTCAATGTTGTAGCCCATTACAAACTTAAATAGAAGACTCAAAACTGACTCTAATGCTAAAAAAAAAAAAGGCCTAATCCAATTCTTAACTAATTGGGAAACCTAAACTGACTAGGAAACTGGAAAACAAAGGAAATAGACTCAAAACAAGACTCTAACTAGACTAATGAATTAAATCCTGTTTTCCTACTTTACCCATATATTAGGCCTATTAAAGTGGTACAATACAAAGAAAACCCATGGGATCAAAGACCCAACACATAAATAACTCAATCCAAGACTTATTTGCAGTAAAATAAGCCCATTAAGTGACTTATCTGCATCATAGTCCCTGACTAGACAATTCCCATATATGCTCTATGCATCTTATGAATCACACGACAAACTTAGCCACTTGAGCAATCATGACATGAGATACAACGTTCTATTTTGTGGAAGGATCAACGCATTTGGCTTGTTGCAAAGATAAAAACAACATTAGATGGAAATGATGACAATAGTTGTTGTGATGATTCTTATATAAATTAAGAACTAAATGGAATGGAGAAATCAAATAGAAGACACTTATTTGGTTGTAAGGTTTTTGCAGTTGTGAACTGGAGGAGGTAATTAACATGCGGATGCCATAATTCATGACAAGGAGGATATTAAACAATGGTAAATCAAGATTTTGAAATTTGTCGGGTAAGTGTAGTTGTGCTTTAAATTTTGGAAAATTAAGTATTGCCAAGGAGAAGAACAAGCGCTGTTATAAAAGTGAAATGGGTTTTGTAGATACGTATCTTAAGTATCGGTTGCGTATCGGTGATTATCGATGAGTATTTGGTTCGATATGAACCAATACACATAATTCAATTGTTTAGGGCTCAATTGTACGTATCGAGAGTATCGGTGCTATCGATGAGTATCGGAGAGTATTGGAGCATATCGGTAGATACGGTATGATCTACTTCAATACTCCTCGAGTATAAAAAAAAAAAAAAAAAAATGTATTGTATCGATGCTGACCAATACCGATATGTATCAGTCGATACAGTATGATATTCACTGATATTTTTAACCATGTTGACTGCTCCAACTTTCTTCAACCCATCAGTTTGGCTTTTGTTTGCCTCCCTAAAGAGGGAGGGGGCTTGGGTCTGGGAAGAATCAAGGATGTCAACTCTCAATGATCCTTAAGCTTATCTGAAAGCTTGCTACTAAAAAGAAAAACATTTGCGTTGACTGGGTTTATTCTAGGCCTCCCCGAAATAATTTTATTTGGAGTCGTGGACCGCCCCTATCCCTTTAGATGCTTCTTAGATTTCGAGAACGATTTTGAAGCTCAAATGCTTGGTCTTTAGGATTCTCATCCACTTTGTTGGTGACTGATCCAGATATTCCTCAAATCTTTGATAAGCTGTCTATGGTCTCAGATATCTTTCTCCCCTTTGGCTGGGTTAATTCCTTGCCTCCCTCCTAACTCTCCATCTAGGATGCCCTGCCAACCATTTCCAGAAGGCCCCATGGAAGTGATGATCTTATAGTTTGGTTTGCTTTTCCTCTGGCCAGTTCTGCCTTAGGTCTGCTTGGAACCTTATGTTGGCTTGGGCTCCCTTGATTCGTTGGTGCAAGATTATCTAGTTAAAAAAGCACATCCCTTGCCATGGCTTTTTGTCGGGGGAGCCCTGACCCGGTTCCTTCCCACTTGGGCTTTTCTCATTCAAAGACAAATTCGTGTTCCCCCTATTGGAGTTTATGTAATAGGGGTACTTTAGGAACTGTCTTTATAATTTTTTTTTGGATGATTAAATGAATTCATTGCCAAGAGGAAAAAAACAAATACAATAGGTTTGTGGCCAAAAAGGGGCAAACCCTCAGGGGGGGAGGGGGACAGAATGGGAAAAATCCTACAACCAAAGGCAGCTAGCCAGAAAAAAATGACCTTTTTTTCTCTTTTACCTCCCTAGGGAGGCCTGTGTAATTTCCTAACTTATTAGTGTGACCCTAATATAGGTGGAAAGAGCAAAATGCTCTCCCATGATTTTCCTTCTTTTATCTCTTTCTTCTCTCGACTTCTCTCCCTCTTCTTCGTTCCTCCCTTCTCTTCATCTTCCTCATCTCTAACCCTAATAACTCTAACTTCCAACTTGTTATAAGAGGACAAAGGGGTTTGAGAGTCAACCAAGGTTTCTCCTACTAATTTAAGTCTTTTGGAATCCTAGAAATAAAAAGGGTCCAATAGAGGCTATATATTATGTAAAGAGATTAAAAAAAAAGACTTGATGGTGTTTTATATACAAGTTGAAGGCACTTGGAGTGTTGTTGAAGGTCTACAAGGGCCGTTTGAAGGCCATACAGAGAAGAGATGCCAATCCCAGAATTACCGCCAGCCCTGGGATCGACCTCTCATTTCTCTCTCCTCAAATATCGGTTGAGGGTGGGACTGGGCTGGATAGAGTAGCCCAAGGGCCCCTTCATACCCCTCTAAGCTTTAGTATGTATCTTGGAGAGTTGTTGGAACACAACTCATTCTCCTCCTTGCTGCTAGGTATCGCTATTTTCCTCTCTTTGAGTTGTTTGGTTTGTAATAGGTAGCACTATATGATTTGGTTGCTTGTGATGGATGTTACTTGACTCTATGATATTTGTTTATGCTATTGGGATGAAGCTCTATGGTTAGAAGCGAGTTTTATTGATGTTCCATCAAGATTTCATGGTTTATTAGCTTGTTGGATACTTTTTTTTTCTCGTTCTGAAAAGAAGATATTTGGGACTTGTGTTTCCCCTTTGGTTTGGATCTCCATTTTTGTTATTTTAGGAGTATCCTTACGTCATGTCTGATCTCACAAAACCTATGGAAGCTACATCGGGTGGGTCGAGTAGTACTAACCCCAGTTCAATTGTCTTTGATAATCCCAATACTCGAATTTCTCTTGTGAAGTGGGATATTACCAACTATTTGGATTGGTCACAATTTGTGAAGTTATCCCTGTGGAGTAGAGGGAAGTTAGGAGACATTATTAGGGCTATGAAGGCTCCCAGTGCCACTGATCCAAGTTACCAGAAATGAGAACTGCGAACTTTACTGTTATGACTTACTGATAGATCGACAATCACTTAATACGTTCGTATCGCTGGGAAAGTAAAAGGGTCAACTGGTCAGGTTTTACTACAATTACTTGAAATGCGCTTGGATAACATCCTTTTTCGATATATATATATATATATAT
>NC_056568.1:30373627-30442805 GCF_013358625.1 Macadamia integrifolia
GTCAAACTTGAGCCTAACTAAAATGGTCTTGACATTTTCCCCCACCCTTCCCGTTGCAGTATTTTTATTGCCACAACCACAACAATTACGAATAGAAAATCTGGCTGCTTTTCTCCATGAAATCGGAGATAGGCAGGAGATTTATCCTAAAGGAAAATGCTAAGGATATTAAGGATATTTGGATAGTGTTTTCAAGACCTATGACAAGGTAGGCTAAAGTCTACCAGCATCTTCAACAGACCCTCTCTATAAAGCAAGGGAACAAGATTATTTCTGACTACTATACCACTGTTACAGGACTTTGGGAAGAGTGTGATCATTACCGAGACCGAGACCTTCAGTTGCCCAATCTTGAAGATGAATCCAAGTTCTATTGATCCCTTGCAAAGGAGCATGTTTTGATTTTATTAGGTGGGCTGAATTCAGACTATGAGCCAATTTGGATACAAATTTTGGGCCGATCACCTCTTCCATCTTTTGATGAGGTGTGTAACTACCTATTGAGTGAGGAGACCAGGAGAGGTGCTATGGATTCAGCACCTTCACTTAAGTGATCTACTCTTTCTTCCACTACCAAGGGCTGCAATTGTTACCACCCTTCTTCTCGTAGGCATCTTCTTTCCATAGATGTCACCTTTCTTAAGTCTGTTCCTTTCTTTGTTTCTCCTCAGCATCCTCTTCAAGGGAGAATGGAAGTGAAAGTGAAAAGACTGCTCTTACTCATTTTTCTCTTGATTTTGGGAAACATAAAGAGGTGGATGATATTGATAGTGTGGACTTTATTGATACTAGTGGTCCTTGTAATGAGAGGGAACCTGTTGCGTACACAAGAAGGACAGATAAGATTTGACAAGAGTCTTCTTTGGATCCACATCCTGTTCTCCCCCTTCCTTAGTTAGGTAACATCTCCTCTTCTCATTTTGAGTTAGACTTCTCTATTACTGTTCATAAGGGTAAGAGAGCTTGTACTAATCTTATTGCCCAGTTTGTTTCCTATGGTGCTATCTCCTACAAGTGTTGCCTTTACAGTTGCTCTTTCTTCTTCCATCCCCAAGACTGTTATTGAGGTTATATCAGACTCCAAGTGGAAACAAGCCATGACTAAGGAAATGATGGTACTTAAGAAGAACTATACCTAGAAACTGGTTGACCTTCCCAGGGTGAGAATTCTAGTTGGATGCAGGTGGGTCTATACAATCAAGTACTGATCAGATGGTGCTATTGAGAGGTACAGGGCAAGATTGGTGGTCAAAGGGTATAATCTAGTGTATGAAATTAATTATCAGGAGACCTCTGCTTCTGTGGCCAAACATAACTCAATAAGAGTTCTTTTATCTGTGGCGGCAAACAAAGATTGGCCCTTATATTAGTTAGATGTGAAGAATGCCTTCCTCCATACTGAGATGAAGAAGTGTATATGCAGTCACCTCATGGCTTCAAGTTTTCGACCGTTGATGGCAAGATGTGTCTCCTAAAGAAGGCATTTTATGGTCTCAAGCAATCATCGAAGGCTTGGTTTGAGAGGTTCAAGCAGGCCATTCTGAAGAATGGATATTCCTAGAGTCAAGCAGACCACACATTATTTACCCAGTGAGGTAATGGTACCATCACAACATTCTTTGTTTATGTTGATGATATCGTGGTGATTGGAGATGAAAATGATGAAATAGCTAGGCTGAAAGCCTATTTAGCGAAATAATTTGAGATTAAGGATCTAGGACACTTGAAATATTTTTTAGGAATTGAATGACACTTGAATTATTTCTTAGGAATTGAAGTGTCAAGGTGTAAGAAGGGAATCAACATATGCAAAATAAAATTTGTGTTAGACCTGTTGAAAGATACAAGGATGATGTGGTTATAAACCGGCAAGTTCTCCTATTGAGTAGAATCATAAGGTAGGAGAAGACTATGATCCTTCCCTTGCTGATGTAGGGAAATACCAAAGGCTAATGGGGAAGTTGATCTATTTGTCTCTGACTCGCCCAGACATTACTTGTGCAGTTGGAGAAGTGAGCCAGTTTATGCATGTGCATAAGAGTGGGCACTTGGATGTTGTGTACCACATCTTTAGGTCCTTGAAGTTCTAAGGGACAAGGACTTTTGTATGCAAGGAACAATCACTTGAGGATAGAATGCTACTCCGATACTGATTGGGCTGGATCTATCTCTAACAGACAATTTACATCAGGCTATTGCACATTTGTGGGTGATAACTTGGTTACTTAGAGGAGCAAGAAACAACTTGTAGTTAGATCTAGTGTAGAGGCTGAATACAGGGCAATGGCTTATGGAGTTTATGAACTCATTTGGTTGCGTCAGTTGGTTCTTGAGTTGGGGTATGACACTGAAGGACCTATGCAACTCTACTGTGACAACAAAGCAGCTATAGGCATTGCCTATAACCCAGTGTAACATGATAAAACAAAGCACATTGAAGTGGATTGGCATTTCATCAAAGAAAAGATTGACTTTGACAACATTTTGCACACCTTTTGTGAAAATAAGTGTTCAATTGGTAGATATCTTTACCAAAGGACTCGTTCCTCACCAGTTTAGTACCCTCATATGCAAGTTGGGAATGTATAATAATTATTCTCCAGCTTAAGGGGGAACATTGGAGTTTGTGTAATCAGGGTTTAAAGTATCGGTCCGTATCGTACCGTATCGGCCCTTACCGTTACGATACAGACCGATACGATACATGAAATTTTTAAAACATTTTGTATCAATATGTATCTTACAATACACACTGATACACCGATACGCACCGATACTCACCGATACGTACTGATACTCTATAAAAAATTCAAAATAGAAGTGAAATGTATGTTTCGGTAGGTATCGGTACGTATCGGTATTTATTGGTACGTATCGGTGTGTATCGATATGTATCAACCGATACACACCGATACGTACTGATACGGTCATAAAATGGCCAAAATGGGTAATTTTTTAGAAAAACAATTTTTTGAGGTGTTTTTGTTCCAAAGTTGCCGCCAACCATTTTTCTCTAGCTAAAGTAGAAATCAAGGTTGAGAACAAGGATTTTACATTTATGGGACAACTACAAATCTTAGATTCTTAGTGCGACACTCTCAATTTACTGTTTATGCATAATATATGTTATATATAGCTTTTTTTAACTATTTTTTTTATGCAAAAGTGTATAAAAAAGTGTTTTCTATCCATTTATGTGCGTATTTTTAGTGTATCTTAGCGTATCTCCGATACGATACAATAACCTCCGATACGTATCTTAATTTTTGCCGATCGATACGGCGATCGATACCGATACAGCGATCGATACCGATACTTTAATCCTTGTGTGTATTAGGGGTACTTTAGGAACTGTCTTAATAATAAGTTGTCCTAAGTTGTATTTTCCTTTTTTCTCTTTTACCTTTCTAGGGAGGCCTTTGTAATTTTCCTAACTTATTGATTTGAACCTAATATAGGTGGGAAGAGCAAAATGCTCTACCATGATTTGCCCTCTTCTATCTCTTTCTTCTCTCAAACTTCTCTCTCTCTTCTTCCTTCCTCCCTTCTCTTCATCTTCCTCACCTCTAACCCAATAACTTCCAACTCCCTCCTACTGCGTTTGCTGGAATTCTGTCAAAGACGTTGATCAGCTCTTCTTTTCTTGCCCCTTTTCCCTCTCTTTGGAAAGGGCTGGCTTGCTATATGTTGGCCTTAAAGTAGAAGAAATTCTCCTTTTGACCATGAATGGAATTGGGTTGGCATGGCCTTTTCCAGAAAATCCAGTTGTGAAGTTATCGGAAAGCTTGCTTTTAACGCCATCATATATCTCATATGGATGGAGCGTTACCTCAAAAGATGGACAGCCAACTCCAGGACCATCCAGCAGATTCGGGATTCGATCCTCATTGATGTTAGATCCAAGATGTCAAGTTCCCCTTCTAGGTGCATTGATTCCCCTAGGAACATGCTGATTGTTATTTCGGGTGGTCTTCCCTTTATTCTAAATGAGGTGCCTCCTACCTAGCTGAGGGCTGCGCTTGGCTTTGTCTTTTGTTTTTTCCTTCGCCCCCTCTTTAGGGGGGGGGTTTGTATATTCTTTCATCCTTATAATATATTATTTTATTCACCCCAAAAAATAAAAATAAATATTTTGCTTTTGACATTCATTGACATGAGCATGTACTATGGTGGCATTTGGAGGGTAATTTGTATCAATAAAATGCAATAAGTAATGAAATTCAAGGGAATTTACAGTAAAATATTTTCATGCACTATTGCAACATGTTGGTCATAGGTTCAAAACTTGGAAACAACATGTTTTGCGAAGCAGGGGGTAAGATTGCATACATTTGTCCCTCCCATACCCTGCAGTAGCTGGAGCTTCGTGTACTGGGTTGCTCTTGATTTTAATGGCACTTTTAGTGTCTGTTTGAGATTTTAAAATATAACCGCAAGCATACGGATCAGTGTAGCTAGGGTCGAACACAGGGAGAGCAGCCACTTTATTTATTTATTTTTTGCTTCTTTTAATAATGCGAAAGTGAACTGATTAATGGTTGTGATCTAATTCTAATTACCGTCCTAAACATATATATCTAAAATAACGTCCTAACCATTCATCATCTAAGAATTTAAAGACGCAAGCCACGCAATTAAAATTAAATAAATAAATAACTGAAAATAAACAAACCATGCAATTAAAAAAAAACAATAAAGGAAAAAAAATGTTGAAATAAAAATAAAGTAAAAGAAAGGGGATAAAGCTAGAGAGAGACTCACAAGTAGGTTTCTCTACTTAGCCCGAGGGATGCATCATAATATGAGCTTCCCTACTTGACCAGAGAGTTACTCTTACAAGGATTACTCTACTTGGTTTTAGGGAAAGAGAGACAATTAAAATAAAAGCAATAAATTGATGGTTTTATGGCTAGAAGGGGCAAAGCCAACACATACACTAGCCATGAACCTTGGGGGAAAGGGATAGCAATAATATAACGACTGAAATTAAAATCCTAAATTAAGAAAGAAAGGGTAGTCAGAAGGGGGAATGAGAGGGGGGAGAGAAGACTACTGAGGGAACCTACTTACTTGAACTTCAACCCTTGAACTTGAAAGCTTGGGTGATTTGAGATATTGCCAACCCTAAAAGCCAGATCTGGAATGAACCAAATCTGAAATTTCTAGGCCTGAATAATACAAATCTTGAAAAAAAAGAGATGCTCCATGGCTCGTGATCTTGTCACCCAGATCTAAGCCTAGAACTATAACTTTAAAAATTACAACTCAATTGCATAAATCAATAAAAATAAAAGACTGAATAAAAAACAAAAATGCTTGCATTAATTGAATAAAAAGAACATACAAAAGTGTTTAAAGCATAAACCTAGAATTAGAGCTAGAGAAAGAGAAAACTAGAGAAAGAGATAGAGCAACTAATAAAAAACCTTAGAAGAAGAATGAAGTGCCTCTTCCCCTTATGTTAATTCTATTATATAGAGAATGGGGGAGGGAAGCTAAAGATTTAAGCTTCTAAAAAAAAAAAGATTTTTTTTTATCTTATTGATGAAGTGGAGAGAGAAGAGAGAAAACGTCTAGAGAGAGATCTCACACGATTTTTTTGCCTTTTCTTCCTATTTTTTCTCCCTTTTTCTATTTTTCTCTCTCTTCTTGCACAAGAAACCCCCTTTGGCCGATTTTTCTTGCTTGGATTTGGACAATATTCTATTTTAATGGGAAATTCCATCCATGCCCTTGTCTTGTCTTTTCTTTTCTTTTTTTCTTCTTTCCTATTTTTTCTCTTTATTTTCTCTCTCTTCGTCAAACTTGCGTACAACTATCTTGGCCGACCTCCTTTAAGTGATGAGTAGGAGAGAAAATCTTCTAAAAAAAACCTCAACAAAATGACAGCTAAGAGGTTCAAACTTGAGACCTCCTAATAAGCAAGGGATTTTGCACACAACAACTCAACAACTACGCTACGTAGTTGTTGTTACAAAAAATGAATCTTCAATCACTTAAGGATGTAGTCCATCGATCCTTGTTGGCATTTGGAATATTCCTTATACACTTGGGACAACTGCAGATGGGCTGGTTCTACATCTCGGTTCAATTCTGATCCATTATTATTTTTCTGACCCGAAAAGAATAATCACTTGTATGGTTGACCAAACGAATATGTACTTGCAATTGAACACTTCCATCTTGCTCAGAATTTCATCCTCTTCGCAACCACGAAAAGAAATAGGACCTCTTTACGTGTAAAATTTGAAATATAACACCCGATAGTCCTTAAGGCCTTGAAAATATAAAACCTGCAAAAAGAGAGTAAAACCCAAGGTAGCTCCATTTTAAATATGTAAAATGCATGTTTTACTACACTAGATTTCACACATAAATGTGCTCATCAGAGTCTGTATTACTTTGTAGGAAATTAAGAGTTATTGTTCTTGGGCTGGGGGTGGGGGAAAGAAAAATATGAATTTGTTTGTAAAGGTTGGATGTGGCCACTATGTGTGTATTTTAGATATGTCATGGATAATAGTTGGTATAGTCTTTTGCGTTTGGATTAAACTCTATTTTTTTCAACAAATGTAGTATTAAATGAGACCAAGGGCACAAATCAGAAAGCTATTTGCGATGACTGTGGTCTGTATATAATCGCATACCTAAATGTTTGTTATTTTATGACCTAATAGTTCTTGAAGTTTTAGGTCAAATCTGAAGACATACCTTTGGTTTCACCATTTCCATGGCTTGGACAGTATTAGAGTTCTGACCATGATCAAAATCATGTTGGAGACCAACATTTTGAACCTTGACACAAGTATGGGGAAAGATTTTCTTTTGCCTTTAGTTGTTATGGTTTAGGTTTACCAGATGCGTTGAAAGGATGACCTGAATACTTTCGTCCTGCATCAACTTCTAATACTCTATCATCTCAGGGTAATCCTAGTCTACCCCTCTGGGACCCTGTGAAAGCAGAGGTGCAGGACTGCATCAGATTACGGTCCTAAATTTCAGGGTAATCCAATTTTACTTTAAAACAAACATTGCATCTGAATTTCTAATTACTGCTGCATACTTTCAATTGATTCATGTTATTTCTCAGAGATGCTTCGTAGGAACTTCTTGAGTCCCAATCGCTAAACCTGTTGAGAACAACACTTGATTTTGCTTCATGGACCCAAGGGCTGGTCTCACTTTATCCTAGAAATCACTACTAAAGCACTCATGTTTGATTGATTTGGAGTTCAAACATAAATTCTTGTGCAGTTGATAAAATGCATCAGTACGGTCCTATAAATGCCGTGTAACCATGGCCCAACTGTTACATGCAGTTATGATTAAGAAGGAATTTGTCTCTGGAAAAAGTTCAGGAATGCATTTCAATGTTGGCTAGTAGATTCTTATACTTGTTCAAGTATAATTCTCTTTGTTTATCCTCCGTTCTAGAGTCACAGGTTTAAGTGCCTGCAGTGGATGTTCTTTCTGTTCCTGCAAATATTTGCACTCACATTCTTGCTGCTTTCAGAGGCAGTATGAGGAATTCAAACTCAGGATAAATGGCCTTGTCGCTAGGTTTCAAACTGTTCCTCCTGGAGGTTGGTCTATGAAGGATGGCACTCCATGGCCTGGGAATAATGCTGGAGATCATCCAGGATTGATACAGGTTTGTACTCAATGTGCACCATATGTTTCTGATTCATGTGTATTGGGCCACAAGGCTATTTCTCATTGGATTTCCCAGTTTTCAGATATTACTAGGCCATGGGAGTGAAGCATTGCCTCAACTAGTCTATGTATCACGTGAAAGGCGCCCTGGTTTCCAGCACCACAAGAAGGCGGGTGCCATGAATGCTCTGGTACATATAAAGTACTGGATCATTAGAATGAATCTAGTGTGAACAGGAAAAAGAAAGGGTCTTATTGTTTAAATCTTCAGGTTCGAGTTTCTGCTCTACTTACAAATGGGGCTTACATTCTAAATCTTGATTGCAATCACTATATAAACAACAGCCAAGCACTCCTAGAAGCTATGTGCTTTATGATGGGCCGAAGAAACAGGAAGAAGGTGTCCTATGTTCAATTTCCCCTGAGATTTGATGGTATTAATGCAAACAATCGGTATGCAGACCACAATACAGTCTTCTATGATGTAAGTGGTTCCCTTTTGACCTTGCTTTTTTTACTTTTTGGTTGAAGTTCACATATGTGCATATGTTACTTCTATGGGCGATGGTTTGAAAAAATCATCCTTATAACACAAGAACAAGAAAAGTAGCCGCATCAAGAAACGATAATCCATACTAAACTGAAAGATTTTTCAACTAATATTAGACATGGAATGTAAACACAAGATAGCGAAGAAGAATTTGTGATACCATCCTGAGCATCTTTCTTCATACTGGAATCATCTTATCTTGTTGAATGGATCCCAACTAATTTGATTCTGTTCTAGGCTTCAGTTACATGGGTTTCAATATCTGGTCCCCCTACCCCCTCCCCCCTCCCCCCTCCCCTCCTCCCCCCTCCCCCCTCTTCCTCCTGCTCTCCATGACTGTGATGACAAGATTTCCTGGCTCCCATCCCCTTCTGGTGTCTTCAACTCGTCCTCTGCCTAGAACCATGTCCCCAATACGGCCCCCTTGCCCCATGGTGTAAAACCATTTGGTTTAAAGGGCACATCCCTTGCCATAGTTTCACTGCTTCGCATGCCCTCTCCGTCTATCTTTCCACGCAGGCCTTTCTCATCCACTGCCATATCACTGCCCCCTCATTTTAGAATGGCTCGGAAGATGTTGACCGTTATTTTTTTTTTTCTTGCCCATTCTCCTCTATCATTTGGAAAAAAGTTCTTAGTTGATGCTGGCCCTCCAGCAGGAGTCTTCTCCCATTCAGCAGAGAATGGAACTGACTTGATATGATTTTTGCTGGCTCTATCATTTGAGATATTGCTGGGAAACTTGCTTTTTGTGCCACCATCAACCACCTTTAGATAGAACATAACCTTTGGAGATGGACTTCCAACTCCCGCTCTTATGACAAGATTTAGAATGCTGTCTATTTTGATGTCTCAACCAAACTTGGTCGCCTTAAACGGGGGCCACATTAGAGACCCCCCTTAGGAGCAGGCACATTGTTAGTTTGTTACTACCTGTGGTCTCCCTGTTTTTATTCTAGATCCCCCCTCCCCCTTGATGATTGTATCCCTGGCTATTTAGCTTAGTTATTTAGTTGTTTTGCCCCCCCTCCTGTTTCATCTAGGGGTTTGTTCCTTGCGGCTTGATGCCTTTCCCCTTTCCCCTTTCCCCTTTCCCCTTTCCCCCTTGTATATTCTTCTTAGGGGTGTCAAAACCTAGCTTGAACCGATAAAACCGACCGAAACCGACCAATAAAACCCGAACCGAATCAAACCGATCCTTATTGGATTGGTTTTAGACTAAGGTATGTTGGGACCGGATGAAAATCGGTCCAAACCGAACCAACCAATAACCAAACCGAATGAAACTGATAAAAAAATAAATGATTATGAGATTATAAATTGGTGAATTGACTATCCATTTTTTACAATATTAGTGAGAAAATTTTTTATTGTAAGAGGAGTTGTTACAAATCATTGAAAATTAGGTTATAAATAGAGAAACTGATTTGTAAATTGTAATAATGCTTCCATTGATTTCCTTGTTCACTAAATAAAACTAGTTGGATAATTAAATGAATGATTGGCTAATAGGATTCATTTTGTGATATCAGTATTAGTTATCTTCTTAGTAATTTGTTATCCATTGGCTTCAATATTAGTTATTTTTCTCATACAACGATAAACCATGATTTAATCATAAATTTAAAGTGTTTTTTTTTTTTTTGTCAAATCTTGTCACTATAAGTTATAAATGTAAGATTTCATTATGGTTCAAGCCCAATAATAAATCGATATAAACCGATATTAACCCGATATTGAAAAACCGAAATAAGCCAAAACCAAACTGGACCGAATCCGAAACCAACCGAAAACTGAAGTTCCTTAACGGATTGGTTTTGGTCTCCCTCATTCCTAGACCGAAACCGATTCAACCCGACCAAATCCAAACCGAACCGACCAATTGACACCCCTAATTCTTCCCTTGCGTGATTTTATTGTTTATTCATTAAAAAAAAAAAAAAAGGTTTCAATAGAATAGGTGAAGCTTTTTCCGAAGCTGTAAATCAATTCAGTAATCAATTTATAACAGGACTCGGTGTGAAAATTGTGAATTTTTAGACAGGATGTATATGCTTGTTCATTTGTAGGTGTACCTACTACGTATGCATTCTTTTTTCCTGGCCTGGTGAATGTGATTACTTTTTATCTGGAATGTCAACACCCTCAAATCTTTCAAGGCATTTAAGAAACAGCGTACTATTTTTTATTCTGCTTCTGTCTTTAACCACTTTTCACAAGCTGTTACTAATGATTAATTTTGCATGTAGATCACCTTGAAATGTCTTGATGGAATACAGGGGCCTCTTTATGTTGGTTCAGGATGTTTCTTAAGCCGAAAAGCTTTATATGGTTATGATGCACCTCTAGAACCGTTAGCTTGCCAAGAAAACCAGTTGGCTCCTATGAAGTTCAGTTCTGTGGACAACCATGTTTCTTTCAACTCGACTCCAGTTGTTGATGAATCCAGGTCAAGATTACTAGTGGATTCTAGCAATCTGGAAATGGAATCTCATCCTGAATTTCTTAGCATGGAGAAGTGTTTTGGTCAGTCTCAATTACTTCTTGCATCAAATCTTGTTAATGATGATAGCTTCACAGAATCTGTAAGTCCTAATGAAATCCTAAGAGAAGCAGTCCACGTAATTAGTTATGATTATGAAGATAACACTGCGTGGGGGATAGAGGTAAGCAGAATACTCTGCATATCTTAGTCTCCTTGAAACTGATGAACAATTTTTTTAAACTATTGTTTATTTATCCTCAAATCTGTGTAGATTGGTTGGATATATGGCTGTCAGACTGGGGATATTCTAACTGGCTTTAAGATGCATACTCGTGGATGGCGATCTATATATTGTATGCCGCAGCGTGCCGCTTTCAGAGGATCTGCGCCCATCAGTCTTTCTGATCGCTTAAGTCAGGTTCTCCTGTGGGCCGTTGGCTCCATTGAGATTCTTTTCAGTCGACATTGTCCAATCTGGTATGGATATGGTGGCAGGCTGAAATGGTTAGAGAGGATTGCTTACATAAATAATACCATATATCCTCTTGCTTCTTTCCCCCTGCTTATATACTGTACTCTACCAGCCATATGCCTAGTAACCGGAAAATTTATAATTCCAATGGTAGGTTTCACTTGACTGACATGCTAAATACAGAATGACTGTTCTATCATACATGTTATTGATATTACATTCTTGTTATTGATATAAAATTCTCTCTTTCATGACCTATATCAGTATGATTGGCAAAAGTTGTGGTCAGAGAGCACTTAACTGAACCTGAGCTTGCACCATCCACTTTGACACCTTGAAAATCATGTAGTTGGAAGCATTTTTTTTTAACCAGGAACTTATCTGGTACCCTTGGCTGGGCCCTAAAATTTATTGATAGAAGATAAATGAAGAAAATACAATGGGGGGCACATAAACCTGTCTTACCCCGAACCCAACATCCTAAGTTTTTATTAAACAAAATTATAAAATAAAATAAGTAAAACCAAAACCCAACTCAGATACCAAAAGGATGGCTTTATAAACCGGCCACAAAAACAAACTATTTTGATCTAATAAGAGGGATTCGAGAATCATCATCCCTGATTGCAATCTTGATTGAGTCTCGAAAAGAATTGTGCTATGTGAAACAAGAATTTGAGCGACTACTAATAGCAAAATTAGCACAAGCATCAGCAACCCTATTAGCTTCCCTCACTATGTGCCAAATAAAAACATATGCCGATTGCAAGAGCTTAGGTAGAAAGTTCCACCAATACCAAGAATTACAATGAACATTTTTACCCTTAGAAGCAGATTCCACAATATATTTCGAGTCTGAGATTGTGATATCCAAAGCGATACAGTAACGAACACCATCCATTAGCACCCTCATCTCTACCCCATAATTGGAGCATACTCCATAACAATGAGAAAAAAATAAAGAAGACATAACCCTTTCGGTCCCTAACGCAACCTCCACCACCACCCGGTCCAGTATTACCTTTTGCAGCTCCATCCACTTTTAAAGTGAAGACAAACTCACTGATTGAAATCCACTTAACAAAAGTTATCCTTTTAATTTTAAAGCAGTTGTTTATCCTGGGCTAGGTGGGTATGATATTTTGCTGAGTTCTCAATGAACAAGTGCCTGAGTGCTGGACCAACCCAATCATTAAACAGGTTGATTATCCCAAGTCCCAACTGAATCCTGAGGAAACTAGTGGGAGTAGTGGGTTGAGTGACTTGAGCCAACAATTACTACTGCAATACTCTTATGAGATCTTGAAATTTCATTCACACTCTTGAAAGTGATAAATTTTTAAGACTAATAAAATGGGTAAAATTTATTTTGATTGGGCCAGCCATTTTTCTCAATGCGCCTAACCCTTTCCTCGGCCCATTCCTCCCACCTTGAACCTTCTAGCTCATCTATCTTGGCCCATTCATGTTTGGCCTCTATTTTGGTCCCTAGGTTGGTTTCCAAGTTCCTCAGGTCAGTCCCCATCTTGCTCCTTCTGATCCCCTCCAGCTTCCTATGGTTCCTCCCCCTCCCCTCTGTGTACCGCCATCACGGAATTAGCTCTCCTCCCTACCCAAAGAAGCAGATCTACGGGGACTATTCCTCGCCAGTAATGAAAAGTATCTGCTTCTTAGCATGGACGAAATCATGCCTTTCGTCGTGACACCTTGTAATGTCTTGTGGGCCTTTTAGCTTCTTGAGTCGTCTTTTGAGATAGGGTGTGTGTGTGTGTGTGTGTGTGTGTGTCTGTGTGGTTAGGTTGGAGCCTCTCCCTTGTTAGTTGTCAACACTTTGTATTTTCTCTCCCTCTCCCCTTCTCTTTCCTTTAATAATGAATTTCTTTTATTCATCCAAAAAAAAAAAAAAAAAAATTGTAAGGAATTAATTTGATAGAACATGCAGTTGCTCTTTTCACACTATAAAGCCTATAGTTTTTATCTTCCAAATTTTCAGGTTTTAAGCTGAATCTGTCTCCAATTTTAATTTTCCATTTTTTTTAACAAGTAAGATGGAGAGCTAAGATTAGAAGGCTACTTTTCAATGGGGCAGCTGGGATAAACTAGTTGATGGATTTTATTAAAAAGTTGGAACACCAGATCTGGCAAATAAAACAGTAGAGGAGTTGGTAATAAAGGAAAGAGAAAACAGGGTTGTTTTAGTGATAGGATCCTGAAACAAACCTCCTAGAAACGACACATAGTTTATATTGTAATTGCATATTTATGGTCTGATTACGATTTGGTCAGTAATTTTTTGAGTTTCATAACATGTTTTATTGGATAGGAATTTTGATCAGGATTGGAAGAGAACTTTTAACAGCAAGAATGGGACTGAATGCTTGGATGGTTTTTAGGGACCAGCCAAGCTCTTTACTTATAATAAAAGAAGAGAAGAGAGAGTTACATAATACCTCTCCTTATAACCAACTCTAATTAATGAGTCGGCTAGAGGGGGGAAAAGCCCAGTATGCCCCTGCGGCATACAATACATAAGTCAACACTCCCACTGAAGTTGGAGCATAGATATCACACATGCCCAACTTAAACAAATTAGGATGAAAATATTTCCACTCAATCCCTTGGTGAAAATACTAGCCAACTGATCTCACTTCACAAAGGGTACACAAATCAATCACTTTCTAGCTTCTCCTTGGTGTGTCTACTTCATATATAACTTACACTTATCTTCTGATAAGCTTTTCCCTACATCCACTAAATGTGTTTTCCTAGGCTATCCTCATAGTCAGAAAGGGTATATATGTTATGGCCCTGTCTCCCACATGTACTTTGTGTGTGCCAATACCACCTTTGTCGAGGGGAGTTCTTACTTTTCTTAGTCTCCTCCCGCCTTTGGGTACGAGTGGCACGCTGTTATTGCTCCTATTCCTACTTTAGTCCCATTCCTTGATGCTCTTAGTGTTCAGCCTACACCTCTGCAAGTATATCAGTGCAGGAATAAGAAAGTACAACAGAATGGGGTTCCTACTGCTCCCATGGTTTTACCACCTCTATCAGCTTCTTCCCTGGTGAAGCTCCACCTACTTCATTGTCTCCTAACTTACTAATCGCATTGCGTAAAGGTACACATTCCTGCACTTAGAGGCAATGTTCAAAATATCGGGTTTCAATCCTTGGGGCGATTGAAATTTTGGTGGAAATCTGGGAAATTTCAAGGAAACCTGGAAAATTTTCCCAGCTTGGTGGAAACTTTGGTTTCGACCCCAAACTGTGTATTTTTTTTTTTGCCTATTTTTTGTGTACATTTTATTTTAAACATTTCTAATCCATTCACATAATTAGTTTCATAGGAGAAACACCTAAAGTCATACTTGTGATGTTGACCAAAGTTTGCTAATGTACATTGAGTCATTGACTAAAACTATACTATATAAATACATATATAAGTTACTAACTAAAAATGTGAAATACATTATTAAAAGTTTAAAACAAACAAAACATAATGTAAAGGATAAAAAATAAATAATAATATTACATAATTGTGAGTTATCTCTAAAGTCTCAAGTCTCAACAGTCAACACTAAACACTCAATAGTCAATTCCAAGTAGAGTGTCTAGGTGGTTCCAGTCCACGAGCTGCGTACCACTACATATGTCATAGCTGCTACTCTAAATGCACCACATATGAGTCCCATGACATGTTTTGGGCCCAATTGTTTTGGTAGTCCATCATTGCCCATCTATAAGATGCATCATCAACATTAGCTAGGCATCCCATCCAAGGGAATGGCTCAGTCACCGTGATAGGATGTGGATGTGGCACACAAGGTAGGGATGGATACCTAAAGATACTGTCAACAAAAGATGATCCACCAGCTGAACTACCCACCTATCCAAATAAAGTAGAAGATCCATCATACTGTCTATAGCCACCACCATATTCAAATGAACCGGTGCTCTCGAAGGTTGGCATACAAGGTTTGGGGAAGATGGGATTTACCTTTTGGTCCAAGCTCCCCTTCCTTAGGTAGATTTGTTATGCATGTGCAAGATCCAAGCTTAGAATGAAGATTTGATGGCACAAAGGCAAAATCATAAGTGTTTTCCCAAGTTTCCCACTTTATAGAGAAGAAATAGAGGGAGAGGATCAAAATATTGAAATAAAGAGGCTTGGTTTCCCATTTAAGAAGGTTTTATAAAAGCTGACCAATTGGTTCACTAAAAAAATAACCAAAATGTGGGAATTTGACCAAAATATGAGAATTTTGGTTGATACTAGTGGAAATCAGTGACTTTTAAAAGTTACATAGTATTTGGTATCGGAGTCTTTGAATTCGAAATGTGGGAAATTTCGACGGTCTCGGTGGAAACCTTGAACTGTGCTCAGAAGTCTATTTTTGTGTATCCTATATATAAGTATGTTTCCCTCTCCCACCTTCCTTCTTCTGTTCATGGTATTACCTTGTCCTTGTCTGCTTCTACTGTACCCAAGCATCATACTGAGGCCTTTTGTCTTCCTGCTTGGAAGGCTGCCATGGATGTTGAGATGGATGCCCTTTTAACCCGTAACATCTGGAGTTTGGTAGTCCTACCTCCTAATAAGGACCTGGTTAAGTGTTATTGGGTTTACACTATTAAGTACCTTCTTGATGGCTCGATTGAGCGGCTTAAGGCCTGTCTGATTTCCAAGGGCTATACACAGACTTATGGGGTTTTATGTTGCATAGGTAGAACCGGTTTGTTTACTTATTTCTCTGGATGTTAACTTTGATTGGCCGTTGTTTCAGTTAGATATCAAAAATGCATTTCTGTATGGTGATTTGAATGAGGAGGTTTATATGGAGCAACCTCTGGATTATGATGCTCAAGGGGAGGATGAAACTCGTGTTTGCAAGTTGCATAAGACTATTTATGGTCTCAAACAGGTGCCTAACCCCAACAAGGAATGGAAGAGGACTGGAACAAAGAGAGAGGGAGGCTCCAAGAATCTCAAGTAAGACTATTCCTCGTGACACATCTGGAGGAGAGCACAAACAACTTGCTTTTGACATCAAAGACAACTATATCCCAAATCTGCTTGTAGGATCTAAATTTAGAGGTCTATCTTCTGAGATTATGCTCCAACAAATATGGTAAATTGCATTGCCAAAAGCAAGCTAACCCACCGCATCACCATTGGAGGTGCTAGCAAAGGACTTGTCCACCCAAGTTTATTCTCCCTCAAAGGGCAAGATCCTTCTCCTTGTGGGTTAGCAGTTAGAAAAAGCCCTTCCCAAACCAAGGAGGAGAAGGGGAAAGTGAAAAAGCGGTGATCCACGTTTTGAAGGCATTCAGACAAAGCATCAAGAGGAGGAATCTAGAATCTGTCTCTGAATAAGGATTGTTGGAAGGTAGCTGCAAAGGTCCCTCCAAACAGTGAAACTATGGTTGGGGATATGGCCCTTGAACCAAACCAATTTGCACCGGAATGATGGGGCTCTAAGACTTGATGAGGTCATAAGTAGACTTGGAGTTGAATAGCCCTGAGGAAGAAGCAGATCAAATGACAATATAATCACTACCAATTGTCCTTCTAGGGATACTTTGCAGTATTAGAGTTATGTGATAAGGGTTCTTTGGGGACTGGTTTATTATCTTATTGTCTTATATTGTAATATTTATTTCTTACCTTTACCTCCCTTGGGTGTTGTTTCTAATTCCTCTATTATGTCTTTTAAATCAATACAAGTGGGAAGAGCTCTCTCTCTCTCTCTCTCTCATCTTCTTTTTCTTTCTTCCACTCTTCTCTCTTCTTCTCTCTTACTTTGATCCTTTCTTATTTCTAACTAGACATCTCTATGCTCTACCACTAAGGGTGGACATATCGGGGGGCAGCTAAGGTGTTGCTGCCACGTTACGCTTCAAGGTCTACTCAAAATCACTAATTGAGAAAGGTTGGCTCTTTCAACCTTGAGACTAGAAATGCCCCTCTCAAGGATGTGCTTTTGGTGGGAGTAGTGTCCTATGCTATTTGGCCCAGCCAAAAGATGAAGGAAGTTGGTGTCCTCTAACCTGTGGTAGCATCCCCTCAACTCAGACTCAACTACGGAAAGGTTATGACGGAGATTGGATCTCAGTACGCAAGACATAGGGACAAAGCCAGCAACAACCTAAGCATCGCAACCATGCTTTGATACCAGAATTGATGTAGGGAGGGAACCTAGAAACTAGGGTCCCAATATAGGATTATTAGGTTGGTTATATTATAGTGTGAAACTCAGGCAGGGGTTGAAAGTAAGGGGACGACAGTAGCATACATGAATTATATGTAGATTTAAAAACCAGAAAATTACTGCAGCAACAAGTAATTTAATCCTAAGCAAGTGCACCAACTCTACAGATTTTAATTGGGGAACATGGGGACGGGAACATGGCGCAGCAAGATATCAAATGGGGTGCATGTACTTTCAACATTCCAACAGCTGCAGTTAGTTACTAACCTAGTCCTTAAATTCGTAGCCAATAATCAAAACCATAAATATATTTAATGCAAAGGTTCAGCAAGAAATAAAGTAGCAGCCTAAAAATTAAGAAAAGACTCCCAAAACAGGGATTCAGAAGCATGCAACTGAAACTGTGGGTGGGGGATAGGGCTATTGCTGTTGTAATAGCAACATGGAAAAATAAAGATAAGGGGAGGGAGAAGAATATCGAGGAGGGAAGAAGGGGAGAGAAGAGCAACCTTCCTGCCGAGAGAGGAGGGAAGAAGTTACCACTCACGATGGGGGAGAACTTCTTGCGCAACATTGTTGTCTTCATTTCTTCATTAACTAAATTCTAGCCGTAGGCCTTACAATTGAATAAATAATAAAATGCAAGGAAATTCTAATAAAAATCTAATAGCTTAGGAAATAAAGAGTCCTAATCTAATCCAATGTTTTAGGAAACAAAGAGTCATACTCTTTAAGTAAAAGAAAAGCAAAGTTACTTTCCTAAAAGAGGAACTATAACGCTAGCAGTTCTCTCTTGTGTTGAGTGCTCAAGTGGGGCCATATGAAGCTGTCCAAAGAAATCAGAATTGAGGAGTCCTTGCGTGACTCCCCAAGGTGGGCCCCATGTTGATCCTCAACCATCCAACCAAATAGAGTCCAAGCTAGTAAGTCTTCTGCGATACCTTTAGTGATAGGCTTGATAACCTAGACTGATGTCCCCAACAACTCTCCTCGGCTTGGAAGAATTCACTGGTGGTGAATTAAGACTCATGTAATACTCAAGCATATCCGGGTTGAGCTTCTGAAGCTCCTCAATAGTGATCCATGTACTGACAATCTCGGGGCATCCTCTCCATTGGACCAAGAACTCTTATAAACCTCCGTTTCTTGTAGACAATTTTATTGTCAAGGATGTTCTCAACTTCTTCAGCTTTTCTAGAAATTTTCGATATAGGTAGGGAAGGGGTTTGGTCAACAGTGTCATCAAGTACAAAAGGAAAGTCTTTGAGGTCTTCTAGGTAAAAGGAAATAGTAGTAGGTGTACCATTTTGTTGATTCCCATATCGACTGGCAAATCGAGGACATAAGCATTGGCACCCACTCGTTTAAGAACCTTGAAGGGACCAAGACTATGAGCATAGAGTTGTCTTGCTTTCCCTTCGACAAATTGCCGCGGTTTGATTCTGACCATCACCATATCGCCCTCTTGAAATTCTTGCAATCGCTGATGCACATCTACTTTGGACTTATATTGATCATTGCTCATTGTTATCCGTCGTCTTATATCAGCATATAAATCATGTATGTGTTGTGCAAAGGATTCGGCTGATGGGGAAGATCTAAAACTGGATACAACGGGGAGAAGGTCTATGGGTGTTTAGGTTTTGTACCCTAAATAGATCTCAAAGGGGTGACAGACCAGTGTGGTTCAGTTCTTAGAACTGTTATATGCGAACTCGGCTTGGGTAAGGAGTCAATCCCAAATGGTAAGGTACTTTCCTATGAGGCAACATAACAAGTTCCCTAGACTCCTATAGACAACCTCAGTTTGGCTATCAGTTTGAGGATGGAAGGTAGAGGAGAAACAAAGTTTAGTACCCATCATCCACCATGAGGTCCTCCAAAAGTGACAGTAAACTTAACATATCTATTGGACACTATGGTTAGGGGCAGTCTATGGTACTTGGCAACTTCATTAAAAAAAAAAATGTTTGGCCACTATTGACGCATCGGTGGTTTTGGAATATGGAATGAAGTGCGCCATCTTCGAGAAGCGGTTTACAACCACATAGATAGAATCATGGCCTCTCAAGATTTTTGGTAGACCAAGCATAGAATCCATGCTAAGGTCTTGCCATGGGGCATGGGGTAAGGGGCACGGGAAGGGGAGTGTACTAGCTAATGTTCTGTTTCTGTTGTCTTTCCGTTTGGCATATCCTACACTGACTCACAACTCTAGCAACGTCCATCTTTAGACCTGGCCAAAAGAATCGTTCCTCAACGCGGGTGATGGTCTTATCTCGACCTAAATGGCTGGTGACTCTCCCAGTATTGAATTCCCATATCAGAAAATCTTGGAGTGAGGTCCTAGGAATACACAACTTGCTTCCTTTAAAAAAGATTGAGGAGTCTTTGCATGACTCCAAGGTGGGCCCCACGCTGATCCTCAATCATCCAGCCAAATAGAGTCCAAGCTAGGAAGTCTTCCACGATGCCTTCTCTGATAGACTTGATAACCTGGACTAATGTCCCCATCAACTCTCCTCGGCTTGGTAGGATTCATCGGTGGTAAATTAAGACTTATGTAATACTCAAGCATGTCTGGGTTGAGCTTCTGAAGCTCCTCAATAGTGATCCACGTACTGTCAATCTCAAGACGTCCTCTCAATTTGACTAAGAACTCGTGAACCTCCCTCTCTTGTAGAAAAAATTCTCTCGTCAAGGATGTTCTCAACTTCTTTAGCTCTTTTAGTAATTTTAGGTATAGGTGGTAAAGATATTGGTCTGTCGCCAATCGTTGTTGTTCTTAGGTTGTGAGACCATGCATCGCACAATATTGAGTTTGGAGTTACCAACCTCGTCAGATATGGTCTCATATGGCATATGGTCCTCATACTCATTGTCTTGAAAGCCCTCTTAGCCATCATCTTTAGGGTTTTTCTCTCCTACATAAAGGTTTTTGTTGGGGCATTCCCTGGAGAAGTGACCAAACCCCTGACACTTGAAGCATTGTTGTTGATCATTTTTCTTGGGTGCTTCATCCCAATATTCCCTTTCCCTTTCCCTTGTTGTCAAATTGACGTTCGGGTACAACAAGTGGTTTTAGGAATCCTGATGAACCTTGGAGGGGTTTCCGGAAAAGGGATTCCCCATCCTGAAAGCTCTTCTTTTGAGGAAAAGTCCTCATAGAGGATTCTATTTCAAGAGCTACTCGGAAGGCTTGTGGAACATCTCACACCAGGAGGGGTGCCATACGTGACTGGATTTCGGAGTTGAGCCCAATAAGGAACCTGGAAAGTGTCTGCTCAACATCCTCACGAGTACGGCTTTTAATTTTCAGTTAATTGAACTTGCTTATGTACTCCACAGTCAGTTTCCCTTGCCTTAGGGTTTTCATGTCATTCAACAATTGTAGCTTATAGGTAATAGGCAAGAACTCCCTTTTGAGTCTCTCCTGCATCTCTACTCACGTCGTCACTGGCTCAAGTCCTAGACTGATCTCTTGGTACTCTAGGTCTGTCTAGAAGTCTTGGGTAGCTCCGATAAGCTTGAATTTAGCAAATCTAAAGCGGACTTCCTCAAGCATATCATAAAAATCGAAGTACTGATCCAGTTGCCTAATCCAGTCTAGAAGGATTTTAGTATCAATTTGACCATCATAGGAAGGGACATCTACCTTAACCATTCGCCTAACATCATAAACCCCTATCATACTGCTCAAAACCCTCTTCATCTCCATTTAGGGTGTGGTACCTTGGACCAGTTGTCCACGACCTCTACCCAGATCTCTACCACGTCCCGCACCTAAGAAGTTATCCCCTATCATGTCATAACCATCAGCATGGTTGTCATGGTTCTCCACCTCAGGGTTGGGAACTCCTATCTTAGGTCCAGTGCCTAGGGCATTGTGGCCTTGTGTGTCTGAGTTTAGGACAAATGTCTTAATAGTAGAAAATCTAGTGGTAATGGTCTGAAGATTAGCATCATGTGCTTCCTGATCAGCTCTACTAGTAGCCAACTCAATCTGGTTAGCTTAGAGGATTTTTAAGGTTCTTTCGTTCTGTTGAAATAACCTCGCCCACTGCTCAGGCGGAATGGTGGTGTTAGGAGGGTTAGACATCTCTTTCTTTGCTCTTCCACTACGGGTGGACATACAAAGGAGGGGTAGCCAAGGTGTTGCTGCCGCGTTACTCTTCAAGATCTACTCAAAATTTCCAATTCAGGAAGGTAGGTGGCTTTTTTTACCTTGAGACTAGAACTATCCCTCTCAAGGATGTGCTTTTGGTGGGAGTAGTGTCCCATGCTATTTGGCCCAGCCAAACTAAGGAGGAAGTTGGTGTCCTCTAACCTATGGTAGCACCCCCTCAACTCAAACTCAACTATAGAAAGGTTATGATGGAGGTTGGATCTTAGTACGCAAGACATAAGGACATAACCAGCAACAACCTAAGCATCACAACCATGCTCTGATACCAGAATTGATGTAGGGAGGGAACCTAGAAACTAGGGTCCCTATATAGGCTGACTAGGTTGGTTATATTATCGTGTGAAACTCAGGCGGGGGTTGAAAGTAAGGGGATGACAACAGCATACATGAATTATATGTAGATTTAAAAACCAAAAAATTGCTGCAGCAATAAGCAATATAATCCTGAGCAAGTACACCAACTCAACAGAATGCAATTGGGGAACATGGGGAAGCAAGATATCAAATGGGGTGCATGTACTTTCAACATTCCAACAGCAACAGTTACGAACCTAATCCTTAAATTCTCAGCCAATAATCAAAACTAGAAATATCCTTAGAGCAAAAGGTTCAACAAGAAATAAATAGCAGCCAAAAAAGAAAAAAAACTCCCAAAACAGGGATTAGGAAACATGCAACTGAAATTGTGGGTGGGAGATAGGGCTCTTGCTGTTGTAATAGCAACAAGGAAAAATATAGACAAGGGGAGGGAGAAAAATATTGAGAAGGAGGGAAGAAGAAGGGAGAGAAGAGTTACCTTATTGCCAAGAGAGAAGGAGGGAAGAAGTTACCACTCACGATTTAGGTGGGGGAGAATAAGCTTCACGATGGAGGGGGAGAGAACTTCTTGCGCAACATTGTTTTCTTTATTTTTTCATTAACTAAATTTTGGCTTAGGACTTACAATTGAATAAATAATAAAAGCGAAAGAAACCCTACTCAAAATCTAATAGCTTAGGAAAGTAAATAAAGAGTCCTAATCCAATCCAATGTTTAGGAAATAAAGAGTCCTCCTCTAAGTAAGTAAAAGAAAAGCAAATTTACTTTCCTAAAAAAGGAAACAATACAGCTAGCAGTTTTCTCTTGCGTTGAGTGCTTTAGTGGGGCCCATATGAAGCTGTCCAAAGAAATCAGAATTGAGGAGTCCTTGCGTGACTCTCCAAGGTGGGCCCCATGCTGATCCTCAACCATCCAGCCAAATAAAGCAATAGATGCAGGAATAGGTGGAAAACTAAAAAGAGTAGCATCCATCCTACGACTCTCATCAGAAAAGTCGTGGAGGGGTTTGGGAGGGAGGAAAGGGGGGTGGTGTGAGGTTACGTTCCATCGTGTTCCCAAAAGGAGGAGGGTGAGGAGGAGAGAAAAATGATAAGAAGAATAATAAAAAATAGATAAGAAAGGGGAAGAGATGATGAACAGATTAACAAGTGAAAAGAAGAGGTAATTTGGATATTTTAAAAGAGCAGGGGAGAAGGAGAGGTAAAAGGCTTAATGTAGGGGAGTATTAGAAACAAAGTTTTAAGGTAGGGGAGTATCAGTATATAAGTTAGTGTAGGTGGGGAGTGATAGTAATTGCCCCTTAAAACCATGACTAGAATCCTTGTATAGGCTTCAGGTGATATAATGGTTGAACCATTTTGAACCTCACTTTTTTATCCCCTTAAAAGCTGGCTTATGGAAGGATGCTCTATAAGCTTACCAAACAGTGCCCGGAATTACCTCCCATGTATACGTTATACATGGTCCATTGTGTGATTTTACGAAGTCAACGGTCGGAATTACTTGCTTCGTCCAGCATTAGTGCAATACTTAACTGTGAGAAGTTTTGTAATGCAAGTAACCTAAATCTGTGTAAAAGTATCTTTCAAAGTGACAAAGTTTTAACTGAAAATATATAAGTTCACAGTAAGTTGGAGAAGGATCTCCGTCCCTCTCGTATTGGCACAAATTTTCTCTCAATTAATCTTTTATTCCAAAATTAAAGAAAACATTATCCACATGGCTTTTTAGTACATTTTCCAAGTAGATAAAGACAGGGAAGTTGCGAAGAAAGAAGATGAGAAATAGTAACAAACTTAGAAAGGATAAGCAATATTAGACTTTTGAGTACAAGTCCGAATCCCTTACAAAGAGCAACTGGCAAGTCAGTTAAGGAAGAATCCCCAGGCAAGGAATATGATGTAGAGGGCGGTAATGAAGGATTAGTAGGAATCGTTGAAGTCAACTTGGAATGGCGCTTTTATACCTGCAATGGCATTGGTGGACAACTAGTAGTGGGTTTGGTAAGAGCAATAGATGCTGGAATGGGTGGAGAACTAAAGAGATCACTGACCTAGAGTCTGATATCAACCAGAACAAGCAGGGATTTCAACTAAAACCTGACCTGTACCCAGCCCTACAGCAAGATGGCCTGCAAGCCCATAAGTCCAAACTTGAGGATTGTGCTAGTGGTTTTTCAGCAGTTTGAAAGGCGAGACTTGTATGGATAATGTTTAAGCAGTAACTTCAACTGAAGTAAAAAGTTTGGATAGACTTAGTTTGAATTTGCTGATTGATGTAGACATGCTACCAAGGCTTGCTGCTCCTACTTTTGAGGAAGCTAAGGGTGCTGGCGGTCATGGGATTCATTGACACTGCTGAGGTCCATGGCAAAGACTCCTCTTTCTTCTCACTTGTGGCATCCGAATGGGCTGGTTCTTCTCCAACCAATTAAGGGCAGATAGATATATTCATTTGTACAAAAAATCTTGAGAATTAACTGAATTATTGATACAAACTTGCTGAATCTCCCCACCCCCTCCCCCGCCCTTTTCAAATGGACAACATATTTTTATAATCTGCAGATGGTTTCCAAATTGGAAGTTTCCGATGAAGAACTCTGACTTGGTCTCTTGCATTTACATGCTTTGCAGGATTCTATTCAAGCAAGTGTCTGGCTTGGGATTCTTATCATATCAATTTGGGCTAATGGAGTCCTCGAGATTAGATGGAGTGGAGTCAATATTCAAGAGTGGTGGAGAAATCAGCAGTTCTGGTTAATTGCTGGAGTGTCCTCTCATTTATTTGCTGTTTTCCAGGGTTTGACCAAGGTCGTGCTCGGCTTCAAACCTAGTTCAAGGTTAATAACAAAGACGTCCACAGTGGATAATTCTATGGAGTTTTACTCATTCAAGTGGACATCACTTCTGATCCTGCCAACAACATTGATTTTCATCAATCTGTGGGCTGTGTTCATTGGAATATCTTCAGCTGTCGGTGGAGATCCTGGCTCGTGGCGCTTTCTGTTTGCTAAGCTCTTCTTTGCTTTCTTGGTTATTATCCATCTCCATCCGTTATTGAAGGGCTTGTTAGTTCGCAAATGCCAGATGCCAACGGTAGTGATTGTTTGGTCAGTTCTTCTCACAGCCCTTTTTTCTGTTCTATGGCTCCGGCTTGATCCTTTTACTATTAGGTTCAGGGGACCTGATGTGAAGGACTGTGGCATTGAATGTTGATTCTGATCTCCCTCATCTTTCCAAATTATTTCTACTGTATGCTTTGCTCTAACATGTGCACACTCCTCTCGGTTGAGAATGTACTTAAAAGAGGGTTTTGGGGGTTGAACTGGTTTCTGTTTATACTGCCAAGATCAACGAAGATCAAACCTCAGTAGAGATATAGTGTTTTGGCGTCCATTTCCTCCTCAAAGCAATTCTGAGCAATCATTATAAGTGAAGTTCTCGCTGCACTGATCATGGAAGTTTTGTGAGATGCGGCTGGCATCAGAGGTTTCAAGTGGTGATTCCATCTGGGCATTGATTTATGGCATGCGTAGCTTTAGAGCCCACTGATGCCGCTACATCAATGCAAGATATGTGTCCCATATTGTAGCAGCAGAAGCCATGGGTATGTATATTTGATAATTCTTATTAATTTTTCTGGTACTGGATAATTATCATTATTGGTTGTGCAATATATGATGACCTTTGTATCTCACGAGTATTTACATAGCTGAAGGCTGTAGGGGATTGGAAAATTTGACATACTTGATGGTCACAGAATACTTGGCATACCAGCCACCCCCCCCCCGCCACCCCCAAAAAAAAAGTCTCATGATCTAGCCTTAACCAAAAAGACAAAAAAATGTATTGTGGAGTAATCACAGGATAGATAGATTCTCCCATGAGGAGGTTAGTTTGTGCAAGCGAAACGGGGGGAAATTGAACCTCCTCGGAAGGCTGAAACATCAGAAATAGCTTTGAGAAAAATAAGTCTGTTTACGGAATGGTTAGTACTTAAGAATTATGCAACCAAACTATTAAATTTTAAAAGAAGATGGTCCAACAGGGATTGCTACAATCACAGGCAGAAACTCACAAATTACTTCAGAATGTGTTCTATAGACATTGTATCTATTTTGAGATTAAACACAACCTACCTTGGTCCTTGGTGTCTTGTTTAATAATGACGATGATGATGACTAATTTCAAGACAGTATGTCAATTTGTGTTGTTTATTTGTACGAGTTAACAAAAAAAAAAAAAAGAATAAGAAAGAAAGAAACAAGTGAGCTGGCAATAGCACATGCATGTTCGCTTATCTCTGTCAATTCTTAAAGACAATGTCAAGGAAAACTTTAATGAGAAGGTGATGTATTTAGATGTATTCACAAAATAAAACGCAAAGCAACCCCATGGGTTTGGATTGATCTTTCACCGGTAAGATGCTTCTCAAGAGTGGAATTAAGTCTCCGTTCCTGCTTTCCTTGTTTTTCTTACTAAGCAGAATCTGGCCACACATATCTTCTAACAAAAATACACATCAAAGACAATCCCTCCCACTCTTCTCAAATCTCAATAGTGGGGTTTATTTTGGCATGCTCATACTCAATCTGAATGCACTGGCCACCGCCACCGCCGGCAAGGGGGGGGGGGAGAGAGGATGAAGATGATTTATTAATCCCTTATTGCAAAAGTGGTACGTACGACTGTACAAGGTCTGGGCCCGTAAGAAGAAGAATGACATTCAATACCCATTCTTATTCTTCGTCGGTGAAGGGGCCTATGCCATAGATAATTTGGTTGTTGCTTTTATCTCATTGACCTCACACTTAATTCCAAACAAAACTAATTCAACACGCAAATAGGGGGGGGAAAAAAATCAGCTACTAGCCCTAGAATTGGAAGTTTTTTGCTTTACAAAATTGAGTTTGCGCCTTGAGAGAGAAATTGTGGGTGTGTAGACTCCAGACGCTCTTGACTCTTCAGAGACTTTTGAGAGAGACTTCAAATAAGACATTGTCAGGTGTGGCCCTTGACAGATTGAGAGTCGCTATCCTTTGTGCTGATTAATTACACCTCACTTCACCTCTCGTAGCAGCGCAGTCCAGTACTCCAGTACGTGTGGGTGGATGGATGCTTCTCTCTCTCTCTCTCTCTCTCTCACATCGCGGCCCCATCGAGAGGCCAAGGGTTTTATTTCTTTCCACCTTTACTTGGACGTTGGGAGTTGGGACCTAAATAAGTATCAGGCGGCCGGTGCCACCACTCACAGTTGCTTTGCCTGCCACATTCTAGAGAGCCTAGCACTAGTAAGCAGACCCCCTCGCTTCCATAGTTCCATTCCATACTACTGTTACCAGTTACCACTTCAAGTAAGTAAAGCAGATGGCTTCAGACGCTTGAACTTGCCGGATATTAAACAAGGCAGACGGCTACAATATTGCTGCATGTCCCCAAGACCTTGTCGAGGATTGAGCCTCATACACTCACTGGCCCAGTCACACACACACTCTCTCTCTCTCTCTCTCTATAGAGACACCGATAGACAGCCATTAATCTATTAAAAAGGGTAAAAGGAAGGGGGGTTGCCCTGAAAAGTATTCAAGGATTTTTTTTTTTTTTTTTTTTTTTTTTTATGTGAAAAGCCTGCGCAAGAAAAAAGGGATTGCTAGGAACAATGGGGAAAAAAAACCCCGGACAGACACCCACATAAGGAGATTTTGAAATTTGCATGGACTTTCTCGCATTTTGATGGTTGACTTGTGAGAGAGAAGTAATAGTATATGAAATAAAATATTATGAATTTAAGAAATTAAGAGGAAACTCCAGGTATCCGAGATAAAGATTCCTTTTTCTGGGGTTGGGGGAAGGAGAAATGCATATATGGTTTACAAATAGAGGGAGAGAGAGAACCAGTGAATCCAAAGAAATGAACCAACGAAGATTAAATGACAGCAGAACAAGCCTTATTCTCTGCAATTCCATTTCAAACCAAATAAATACAAATTAAGGGGTGGGCAGGAGCCTATCTCCCTCACATTTATCTATCTAAAGAGATCAAAGCTGGATAATATATATATATATATATATATATTTTTTGTATCATAGGACCCATATACAAGAGAAAAATATGTGGCACACACCTGTAGTAATCAGAAGAGGAAGCCCTTAATTATTGAAGCCTTTCTCCCCCACCCCTCCTCCTCTGTCGTATGGATTTGAAATATAATTGGTTCTGTAATATTCTTCTCCAAGGCCCCAAAATAACTCATAAACTGAGACTAGCTTCACGAGGTTAAATAAATACAAAATCTATAGTTGTCCGAAGGCAGCCGCAAGTCTCTGGAAATCCTTAGCATACATATCCGAAGCAGCTTGTAACTGTTGTGTTTGTGGCTGTGGCTGTGGTTGTGGTTGTGGTTGTTGTTGTTGTTGTTGTTGTTGTTGCTGGTGGCTGTTCTGATGATGATGATGATGATGCCATGAAGTCGCAGTCGACGACGCGTCTTCATGAGTAGTGAGTAAGCGGTGGGGTTCTGATTTTATTTCACTGTATAATGGCTGAGGCGTTTGGTTTTGCAGTGTAGAGGACGTAATTAGGAACGGAGTGTGAAGAAATTCAGACCATTTGAGATCGTAAGGTTCGGTCGTTGCAATGTGATTATTGACTTGGCCTTCCTTATCTGCTGTGCTGCAATCCACCAATCCCCATGAGAAGACGCTGTTCTCAAAGAAGCTTCCACTGCTGCTACTCTGCTGCAATTCAATACTGCTAGTGCTGCTCCCACTGCTATTACTGCTGCTACTGTTGTTACCGGAGCTACCGGCTCCCCAGTACTGCATCGCGTTGGTACTGAAATTTCCTGCCGAAATGTTATCAGAGGGAAGAGTACTGACGACAGTGGGCCTAAGACCCATCGACATGGAAGTGGGTAAAACTACTGAGCTTGTAATTGACCCGGATGATGGAATAAGGCTTGAAATTGTACAGGAATTGAATTCGGGACTGATGTCGAAAGCCTTGCAGTTGTGGTTGAAGTTGAACCAAGGAGACTGGGGGTTTGAAGCTTGGTTTACGGAGAGCCCTGCTGCATTGGACGCATAATTGTTCAATTGCTGAAAGGGGAAATATCCAACAGAGTCTGAAGGCCTGCAACCGCTGCTGCTACTGGTGGTGGAGCTGTTGTGAGAGGCTACGAACCTCTCCAGGAAGAATTCCCTGGTGGCGGCGGTAGTGGCCGTGGGTATAAGCGAGTCACTGTTGATCTTCGAACTCAAACTACCTTCCAGTGGGTACCCATCTTCAGCCATTGAAGGCGGCTTCGGCTTCGGCTCCGGCTCCGTTGCTTCAGCTGCCAAACCGGGCTTCAAATTCTCTATGTTGAGGAGGTTCAGTTCCCCCCAGGATTTGTTACTGTTGTTGCTGTTGCTGGTGGTGGTACTCGTAGGGGCAGCGGCGGCGGCGGCGGCGGCGGCAGTGGTGGTGATGGGTACTTTTTCTTTTGCATTCTCAATCTCAGAGAGTGGTTTGTGGGTGTTGGGGTCAATGCCTCTCTGTCGGAGCTTCTTCTTAATGCAGGAGTTCCACAGATTTTTAATTTCGTTATCAGTTCTTCCCGGTAACTGTGCTGCAATCTGAGACCACCTGATGTAAAAGTTTGGCAAATTCAACAGAGATGTCTTGATGGTAGAGTTGAGAGATACCTCGAGAAAAGTCAAAAAAGCAGCGCAGCAAGATTATATGCCTGCCTATCTTGGTCCTCGGAAGGGAGTGGGGAGAGAGAGAGAGAGAGATTACCTGTTACCAAGAGCTGCATGGAGTTCAATTATGAGGTTCTCTTCCTGCTGTGAGAATGTGCCTCGCTTCAAATCAGGCCTTAGGTAGTTAATCCACCTCAACCGGCAGCTCTTCCCACACCTCTGCAAACCTGCAAAAATGTAAATTTTGAGAGGAGCTACTCCTTATTTAAGGAAGGAGGATTTTGATATACCACCAGCATCCCAGAAGAGAAGAGAAGAGAAGAGAATGCAGCAGCAAGAGAATCGTGATAAAATCCTCCTAATTAAGTTGCAATGCAATCTGCTGCATTACAGGAGCAGCTGCAGCAGCACCGTAAGGCAAGGTAAGGACTAAGGAGCAAACCTGCTTGTTTAGGAACAGAGCTCCAACAACCATGTCCATACTTAGTAATATGCCTCAAAAGCTTCTCATCTTCCTCTGGAGACCAGAGACCCTTCCTCAACTTTTGTTTGTAACAGCAAGGGTGCCTGCCCATCTCAATTCTGAATTCTGAATTCTGAATTCTGAGTTCTGGAGAGAGGAGAAACCCACTGCCCACCTGCAACGGTAGAAATGCTGGCGGCGAAAGTTTCCAAATTTATTGACAGGTTTTGTACTTTCGCGGGGGGGGGTGTTTAAGGGGTTAACGCAGAGCAGGCCAGGGAATTTGTCAGCACCCAATAGAAACAACAACAACAACAAAGGTTTCCAAGTTCTTGAAAGAGAATTGGAAGTTTGGAGGTGAGGTGACGAGCCAAAAGCTTGAGGAGAAAGATGATACTTCTTGCACTCAGTAACAGAGGCTGAGAAAATGAAATGGCAGTTCAGAAAGGGAATCGAATTAATAGAAGGGAGAAAGAAACCACTGCTACCCCTCCCCTTTTTTTAATCTCTCTCTCTCTCTCTCTCTCTCTCTTATAAGTTTTTCGTCAGTAAATAATCTACATTGCAGATGTCTTATCAATTCCTGAGAATTAATGTCTGTTTCAGAAATGGTGGGGCACTTCTAACTGATATTTTAAGGGCATATCCAGCGCCTCAGAGGACTTTTTTTTTTTTTTTTCTCTTCTCTCTGGTTTGGGGTGGGGAGGGGAGGGGTGGGGTGGGGGATTAAGAACCAGAAGGATTTAAATAAGAAAAAAAAAAAAAAAAAACTTTAAAGAAAAAACCGATGGTTCAAATGAAAGTCAGGAAAGAACTAAAAATGATAGTGTAGTGTTGTAGTAAACAAAGGCAATAGAGATAAGCAAAGTCTAGAAAGAGAGAGCAGATGAAAGAAATTTTACCGAAAGGGGTGTGAGAGGACTTTGTATTGGGGTTGAAGCAAAGTAGGAATGGCCCCTTTTCCTTTCCTGGGAAAAGTTTACTACCAAATACGAAAACGGACACGGGGGAATGAGAAAAGGGGAAATGAATGGGGTTTGGCCTTTGGGGATAAGAAAGACCCCTATTGGCTATTGCTATAACTTATGGTTTACCGTTATTAGTATACTGTACTCACGGAAGGCTTTTTTTCTTTTGATTGAAATGTACTCACGGAAGAAGGCAACCGAAGCTTTCTGTATCCCATTCTCTCCCTTGTTTTATAGGCAGAAATAATCAATTTCTATTTCTATTTCTATTTTTATTTTTCTCACACTCACAGTGTCATAGTCATAGCTGAAGCTGATAGCTGATGCTTTTTGGCGTCAGAACCCCTCCAACCAAAGAAAACAGGATCTCTCTCTCTCCCTCTTTTTCTTTCTTTAGCTTTTTGGGATAAATTTTACAAAAACATGATCACTTTGAAAAGTTTCATCATTGCGTGGAAAGAACAAAATGGTTTGGACACCTCTCAGAATTCAGGTATCTTTCCTCTTTTCCCCTCCTTAGCTGAAAGGAACATTTCATTTTCTCAATAAAAAGAACATTAATTTCATGCTGCAACTTCCCCATTTTTACAGTGTTTTCCATTTTAGATGAAAATCCCAATTGCCCTTGTTGTTTCCACCCTCATCCCTCTCTTTTTGTTGTTTCTTCAAAGTACAAGATAAGTAGAGACATCTAATGGTGCACGGTTAACTTCTCAAATTATAATACTAACAAATTCATTTAATCACATAATTACATATGATGAAGAAGCAACGTAAGTAATTACACAGTCTACTAATCCCAGGGCTTAAGAACTTGGAATCAAGATTCAGATTAACCTTGAAATCAATATATTCCAAGCATTTAAGGTTTATCATTATGAAATTGATCACCCGAACCAGATGAGAGACTTATTACTAGCATGCTAAAAAATGAGACTCTTAATTCCATCGCAATCTTTCTTCCTTTGCTTAGAATTTGTCACTAAGATTGTTCTTTCCTTGGCTATGGATTACTTTTCAATCACACCAAATTTTTTTATCTGATATGATTATAAAATTCCATCCAAGTCTTCATATATCAAAATAAAATCACTTTACAACTTTGATTTTAAGGATTACCGTCTCATTATTTGATCTCATTAATGTGTACAGCATGATTAATTTGTTAAATTTGAGGTAGTACTGGTGCTCAGAGCCCACACTCACCAGAGACCACACTGTTACATTTCCCGTCCCCACTTCAATAGTATACCCATTTAAAAATAAAATTATTAAATTTGATCAAGAGTGTATAAAAAGAGGAGAAACTTCCTAAGAAAAATAATAATAATAAATAATTAAAAAAATAGATTCTGAAATCTTCACACATATCTTTGGGATTAATTTTGTTTCCTCAATGATTGGAAGCATAGTTAGAACCGAATTTTTCCGTATTTTATCAAAAATTCAGACCGAATCCGAATTAAAAATAAAATTCTTTAAAATTCGTGACTTTTTTCAAAATGAATATAAATCGCGAATAATTCGGACCGAATCCGAATTAAACCGAATTATTCGGTCCATTTAAACATTATTTACAAAAAAAAACCAAAAATAAAAAATAAAAAATAAAAAAACAATTTTTTTTAAAAAAAAAAACCCCAATAAGATTTTTTGACCGCTTTTTTGACCGAATCCTTAAATTAATCGTCCGAATTATTCCGAATAATTCTCTGTCCGAATAATTCCCGAATCCGAATTTACTAACTATGATTGGAAGTGTACAGTGCTATGATAAGTTCAAATGATTCTTTATGTGAAATTTTTTATTGATAAGTCTTACAGTATCAAATAATTTGTACTTTTTTTTATGAAGAATATTTATCCAAAAAAAATTTTAAAAATGCAAAGTACAAAATAAATTAATGATTAATATAAAAAAAAATATTGGATTCCAAACAGGTTTATAGTTTCTCTAAACCCCTTCCCTCCAAAGAAAAAAAACATGGCAAATTGGCTATGAATTACGGGTTAATCCTAGTTGCTGGATTTACGTTCAATATATGGGATTTCAAGTCCTAGTCACAGCTAGCTGGTGTTTCCAGCTTATTTGAGGTGAGCAGACCTTTCATGTCAGAACCCACCCAAACAGTAAACATCAAGGAGGTGAAGGAGGGAAATACTTATCTTCATTTCAAAATTTAGAATACGCGAAAGAGTGAATCTAACAATCTCAATTTTCACTTTTCAAATCTCAACCTGTGAAAAACATTTAAAAAATAACAGTAATAGATAAGTCAGTTAATAAAATAGTAAGGTATTGGGATTAATTTATTGTGAAACATTATCTGTTGTGTCTGTAGCCACCTTGAACTGTGAGAACCTCTCGAATCTGCAATAGAATCCTGATTTATTAATTAAGTAGATTATAGTAATAAAAAAATCAAAAAGAGATCATTGCCAGGCTGCGTGGCCTTGCACACATGGCCATCGAGAGGCATCTAAGGAGGTGAGATTTTTTATTGCCCTCCAATGCCCTTGCCCTGGTGCAGAGGCCACACGATTAAAGTGTCATTATTCATGGCGGACTCAACATACCACAATATTGTTCGCTTTGATCACTGTATGATTTTAAAACGCATCTCAACATGTGAAATGGCCACTATTTATATGAATAATCCATGTATAAGGAGCAAGTGATAAATTCCATGGCACAACATCATATAGCAATCTCTAAGCCTAATAATAATTAAAATTTGTCATGCTAAAGTAACTAAAGTTTTGTTTTTTCCTATTTTTAAATTGTTGGTGTCACAATAGGCCTCCTACTTTTCCTTCCGTCCTTGGCACAGTAGCATGTTAGCATCCCACTGAACTTGCTATTAATTATTATTAATCCACATGTTAGCTTTAAAATTATCAAGAGTAGAGGATTGACACACCAGTGGCATAGGGTGGAATCCCCATACCCAGGGAATGGAGGCACAAGAAGGGATATCCCATGCAAGATTGATAAACAATCAGGAGAGGATGAAGAGAAAGAATGTGAGAGAGGTGACCACATCAGCAATGTGATCAGCATTTTCCTAATTATTAAAACTAAAAAATAAAAGTACTCGAACCCCATTACCACCATTGGTCCAGTTACCATTTAATACAGAATTAGTGGGCGCACATTTTTGTGTATTAGGCAACTACTATTCTAAGATAATGGGAAGAATGGGTGGACTACCTTCATGTGTTCTTGATTTAATAGGCCTGTCTTTTCCGTTAACTCCGTTTGATTGATTGCAAATAAAAGAATGGTTTATAAAAGGAAAAGTAAAAAATTCAAGTTTTCATGTTAGTTTGTATTAACATCATATATTTCCCTTCCAACGATCGCAGTAATTACCCGTAAACAAAAAGTGAGATGGAGCAAAATCCGAGCACTTGGGACATAGGACGGCAACGGACGTTTTGCCCTTTTGGGGATAATTTGCGAGCAACCCACTAATTGAGAATCAACATGAACTAATCAGGTCCATTGTTAGTTAAAACGGGAATGGCACAAAAATAAAAACGTACGGCACGGGTTTTAAACAGATAAAAACAATGAACGGTACGGTAAAAAAAAGAGTCAAAAAAACAGGGAACGGCAAACGGACGAAAACAAACGGTATGAGTATTAAATGTGTAGTTTTCAAAAAAACGAAACCAAAAAAACGGTAGTATACTCATGCAATTTGAGAGATTATTACCTGTATACATGCATCTAATATTCCAAAAGCTCTAGGAATCCCAAGATAAAATAGCTCAATAAATGAGATGTTGTTAACTTTAACTTCTCTTTACTCATTGGGCTATAAGAAGATGAGATTTTTTTCCTATAAATAGTATGGAAGTTAAAAATAAAAAACCAAGTACCATATTGTCTTCACTCTTCACTTTTACTAATAGGTTTTTTTTTTTTAATTATTTTTTTTTATAAAATTCCTATTTTACCCTTAAAAAACGGATACGCGTTTAAAACGGATTCTTTTGCCGTTTCCATTTTTTTCCGTATTGTATAATAGCATACGGGAAAACGCGTTTTAAACGGCAAAAAAACGGGAACGCGTTTAAAACACGTTTTAACTAACAGTGATCAGGTCTTGGCAGGGTAGAACAAGATCAGCACCATCTCCCTAGCTAGGCCTTTGCTGAAATAATATCATGAACCCATAGTGGTAGCCCAATTACATTATTTATTTATCTTGGAATTTATGGATTGCAAAATGATCTAATTTATTTTTTTGATTTAGTTTCCTTTCACCCCCGTAACCACGAATCATTCAAGTACATGCTGACAGAGGCATCATTCATTATGAGGATAAGTATAATTTCAACTTCATCTAATAGGAAGCGAATAGTAATGATCCTAGATGGGGTTGGGTCGTTGTGCTTTTTCCTTCACCCATGGTGGAGGAAAACTTTCTCTTTTACCTAATGAATTTCTCTTACCATATAAGTCTTCATCTAACAAGGAAAGATCCTTTAGGAGTTGATTCAGTGTAGCCGTCTTTTCATTCTTATCTGTAATCTTTCTATTGTTTATAATCTCTATAAATAGTCATACTCAATAACAAATAAAATAAGCCATTCACAGCATATATCTCTGGTTTTATTTGTTTAACATGGTATCAGCTTGATCAATTATGGTGTCTTCTTATTTTATTCTCTAATGGCTACTCCTGAAGTGTTTCCTACTACTACTCCCTCAGAACCATTATATGATACCCTACTTTCTAAACCCAGTCTAATTACCCGTATTGACTTGGTTTGATCATATAAGGGTTGAACCGGAGAGAACCAACACAGGTACCATATGGAATATGATAGCAAGGGTGACCTTGAACTCGGGTTGACCTAACATGATCGAGCGGGTACCAAGTATAATATGTGTATCTAAGCCTTGCACTTGCACGCACCACTAGGCCATGTACAAAAAGTAAAGGTACGTACTAGTATTTGTGGGTGCCAATATAATCTAATATTATGTGGGAGTTTATTCTCATTGAAGCCCATCTGAGATAGCCCACCTGAGATTTAGCCACCTTAGATATAGCACACCTGAGATATAGCCCACCTGACATATACCCACCTGAGATAGCCCACCTGAGATTTAGAAGATATTTTGGGGACCCAGGTATAAAATGGGAGACATTAATTGTCTTTTCCTCATTAATATTAGTTGGTCGGTGGGAGAGTAAAGAAGAGAAAAAGAAGAAGAAAGGAAAAGAGGAAGAAGAAAGAAAAAGAAGAGGAAGTAGACCATAGAGCTTCACCGGAGCTGGGTCTTGGTATTTTGAGCCAGGATTAATGATTAGCTCACCGAGGTCTTCGAATTGAGATAGGTATTATACACATTCTAAAGATTCTTAAAAAAAAACCCCTTTCTTAAACCCTCTTTTTGATTTTTGGGAAATAACCCACTTGGATCTTGCTATCTTGTTAATCCTCCTTGGATAATCAAATCTAAGGTCTGATGGAAGGTGTGCATAATGATTTTGAAGGATTTGGAGTGAGTGTTGGTGAAGATCTAGAGTATTTGGAGGTTCTTGAGCAAAAGAAGTGAAATTTGGGGTTTCATTAGTGTTCTTGAGAGATAAGAACCTTCATTTTCTTTTGCTTTGATCTTAGATCTAGGTTGAGGATACATGATTTGACCTTTTATGAGTGATTTGAGTTGTTGGATCGACCCCAAATAAGTTTCCTAAGTCAGAGAAAAGTCGGAGAAGATATTGAAAGAATTTTGTTTCAAGACTAGGGGGTATTTTTACCCCACCGGTCTTTTGGTTTTAGTCTACCTGATTCCCAGAACTCAGTTTTTGGGCTCTGAAGTAACCGGCGAGCTGAAACTGACGGGCTACATAGCTCATCGGTCTTCTGATTTTAGCTTACCTGAGTTCCCAAAACTCAGTTTCTGGGCTCTGAAGAAACCGACGGGCTACTTAGCCCACCGATTTTTTAGCTCTAGCCCACTTATCTTTCCAGAATTCCTAGAAATGGTTCAAATTTGATGGAAAACCCCCATTTATGATTCTAAATATGGTTTTAATGTTTAAACATGATGATTTTGACCCAAAAATAGTAAAATGATAAACCATTATGTTTATGATAGGTTACATTTAATATACGAGTACCCACACCTCGGATTTTTTTCGTATCGGGTACAAGCACCGTGTATATATACAGGTAAATGGGGAGTGGATTCTGATTTAATTTCAGAATGTTATGTATCATTTAACATATGTTAGTCTAGCCATGTCATCATGTCACTTGTGTGTAGACTAGACATCACATATACCATAACACGCATTTGAATGTGCATTTATATAATATACTATACTTTATATTATGATGAAATATTCATTGTCTTGATGTATGTGATGGAGGAATCTCATTTGGACATGATATACATGCTAGATTTTAGATGCAGTAGTCAACTATAAGGTGCTAAGGTATTTTCAAAGATTGACCTCAGATTCGAGTATTATCAACTCAAGATAAAGAATTGTGATATACCAAAGATAGCCTTTAGAATTCGGTACGGTCATTATGAGTTCTTAATGTTGTCTTTTGAGTTGACAAATGCACCAACAACTTTCATGGATTGATGAACCGAGTGTTTCACGATGTTCTTGACAAGTGGGTCATTATTTTTATTGATGATATCTTGATCTACTCGAAGTCAAAAGAAGACCATACAAAACACTTGAGGATGGTACTACAGAGACTGAGAGAGCAACAGTTGTATGTGAAATTTAGCAAGTGTGAATTTTGGATCAAACATGTTAGATTCCTAGGACACATGGTGTTTTAAAACAAAATCAAAGTGGATTCAGATAAGGTGAAAACCATAGTAGACTGGAAGGTACCCAAGAGTGTAATAAATTAGAAGTTTCTTAGGTTTGGCAGATTACTATAGACGCTTCATCGAGAACTTTTCTCGGATTTCAACACCAATAACCAAGTTGACTAGGAAGGATATAAAGTTTGATTAGTCAAAGGAGTGTGAAGAAAGTTTTCAAGAGCTGAAGAAGCGGCTAGTGTCAGCACCAGTGTTGACTATTCCTAAAGGCACAGGTGGAATGACAGTATATACTGATGCTTCCAAAGTTGGATTGGGTTGTGTACTTATGCAACACGGCCAAGTGGTAGCATATGCGTCCAGACAATTGAAGGACTATGAAAAGAACTACCCTACTCATGACTTGGAGCTAGTAGCGGTCATTTTACCTTAAAGATTTTAAGTCACTACTTGTATGGTGCAAAGTATAAAATATACAGTGACCACAAAAGTCTTAAGTACTTTTTCACCCAAAAAGATTTGAATATGAGACAAAAGAGATGACTTGAGCTTATAAAAGATTATGATTGTGATATTCAGTATCACCCAGGGAAGGCCAATATAGTGGCAGATGCTTTAAGCCAGAAAGCTTAAACTGTATCACTTTCCTATCTAGCTGTCAGTCCAGAGCTCGTACAGGAGGCGATGTTAATGGATGAAATCCTCTTGTACAAGAGAGCAACCTTGGAACTAGAACACCAGGAAAATGATGTTCAACAGTTAACTATGTCCTTGGTAACTCTATAGGTACACTCATCCATCAGGGAAGAAATCATAATGAAACATCTTTTAGACCCTAAATTATAGTGGATCAGAGAGAAGATTTAAGAGCAAACAATGAATGACCCTAGCTTTACATTAGCCAGTGATGGGGCACTGTTGTTTCAGGGCAGATTGCGTGTACCCTACGATGAAGTAATACAAGACAAAATAGTAAAGGAAGCACATAGTTCCAAGTACTCTCTTCACCCTGGAAGTACCAAGATGTACAAAGACCTAAAGCAACACTATTGGTGGCCAGCAATGAAGTCCACAATAGCTTTGTATATGTCAACTTGTCTTGCATGTTAGAAAGTCAAAGCTAAATGGCACCGACCTTTTGACACTCTTCAACCGCTCCCAATATGTGAATGGAAATGGGATAAAATTACAATGGACTTCGTCACCAGACTATCGTGAACACTGAAGGGAATGGATGCAATTTGGGTAGTGGTTGACAGGCTTACTAAGACAGCTCACTTTATTCCGATCAGGACCACTTACACCATGGATTAGTTGGCACAACTTTACATGGATAATGTTGTACCCTTATATGTACCAGTGAGCATTGTATCAGACAGAGACTCAAGGTTTTACCTCCAGATTTTAGAAAAGCTTCCAGCAAGCCTTAGAATCACAATTGAATATGAGTACGGCCTTCCATCCACAGACAGACGGACAGTCTGAGCAGACAATACAGATATTAAAAGACATGCTTTGAGCCTATGCCATAGAAATGAGTGGCAGTTGAAAGGAATATGTACCTCTTATGGAATTTACTTGCAACAACAACTACCAAACTACAATTGGGATAGCTCCATATGAAGCATAGTATGATAGAAGGTGCCGAACTCCTCTATACTGGGATGAAGTAGGTGCACGTCGAATGCTTGGACTAGAAATGATTTAAATGACATGTGATAAAGTTGATATCATTAGAGAAAGAATTAAAGCAACCCAATCATGTCAAAAGAGCTATTTAGATAACCGTAGGACGGAAATGGAGTTCCAAGAGGGAGAGAAAGTGTTCCTCAAAATATCTCCTACCAAAGGCCTGCGCAGATTTCATAAGAAAGGCAAGTTAAATTCGAGATATATTGGGCCATTTGAGATTTTGAAGCAAGTTGGAGCAGTAACATACATGTTGGCATTTCAACCTTCCCTCAATATTGTTCACAATGTCTTCCATATATCTATATTGAAGCAGTACGTTCATGATCCATCTCACGTACTACATGTGGAACCGAAATACTTAGAAGTTGATATGATATATGAAAAACATCCGGCAGGGATCTTAGATCGGAAGGTGAAAATCCTCCACAACCACTCTATCACTTTTGCGAAGATTCAATGGGCCAACCACCCAATCGAAGAGGCATCTTGGGAGAAAGAGGATGATATTCAAACCTTGTATCCTCATCTTTTCGGATAACCAGGTACTATAATTTAGGGGATGAAATTTTCATAAAGGGGGTAATGTGATACCTTACTTTCTAAACCCGGTTTAATTACCCGTATTGACTTGGTTTGATCATATAGGGGCTGAACCAGAGAGAACTGACATAGGTACCATATGGAATATGGTAGTAAGGGTGACCTTGAACTAGGGTTGGCCTGACATGACTGAGCGGATACCAAATGTAAAATATGCACCCAAGCCTTACACTTGCATGCACTACGAGGCCATGTACAAAAAATAAAGGTACATACTAGCCTTTGTGGGTGCCAACGTAATCTAATATTATGTGGGAGTTTATTCCCATTGAAGCCCACCTGAGATAGCCCACCTGAAATATATCCACCTGAGATTTAGAAGATATTTTGGGGGCCCGAGTATAAAAGGGGAGACATTAATTGTCTTTTCCCTCATTAATGTTAGTTAGTCGGTGGGAGAGTAAAGAAATGAGAGAAAGAAGAAGAAAGGAAAAGAGGAAGAAGAAGAAAGAAGAAGAAGGGGAAGTTGACCGTAGAGCTTCACCAGAGCTAGGTCTTGGTATTTTGAGCCTAAATTAATAGTCAGCTCACCGCGGTCTTCGAATTGAGGTAGGTATTGTACACATTCCAAAGATTCTTAGGAAAACAACCCCCTTTCTTAAACACTCTTTTTTATTTTTGGGAAAGAACCCAGTTGGATCTTGTTATCTTGCAATCCTACTTGGATAATCAAATCTAAGGTCTAATGGGAGGTGCGCATAATGATTTTGAAGGATTTGGAAGGAGTGTTGATGAAGATCTAGAGAATTTGGAGGTTCTTGAGCAAAAGAAGTGAAATTTGGGGTTTCATTAGTGTTCTTGAGAAAGAGGTAAGAACCTTCATTTTCTTTTGTTTTGATCTTAGATCTAGGTTGAGGATACATGATTTGACCTTAGATGAGTGATTTGAGTCGTTGGACAAACCCCAAACAAGTTCCCTAAGCAGGAGAAAAGTCGGAGAAGATGTTGAAAGAATTTCGTTTCAAAACTAGGGGGTATTTTTATCCCACTAGTCTTCTGGTTTTAGCCCACCTGAGTTCTCAAAACTCAGTTTCTGGGCTCTGGAGTAACCGGCGGGCTGAAACTGATGGGCTACACATAGCCCATCGGTCTTCTGATTTTAGCCCACCTAAGTTCCCAGAACTTAGTTTTTGGGTTCTGGAGAAAGCGGTGGGCTACTTAGCCCATCGGTTTTCGGCTCTAGCCCACCTGTCTTTCCAGAATTCCCAGAAATTGTCTAAATTTGATGGGTAACCCCCATTTATGATTCTAAATCTGATTTTAGTGTTCAAACATGATGATTTTGACTCAAATATAGTGAAATGATAAACCATTATGTTTATGATAGGTTACACTCAATATACGCGTACACACACCTTGGATCTTTTTCATACCAGGTACAAGCACCATGTACATATACAGGTAAGTGAGGAGTAGATTCTGATTTTATTTCAGAATGTTATGCATCATTTAATATATGTTAGTCTAGCCATGTCATCATGTCACTTGTGTGTAGACTAGACATCACATATGCTATATCACGCATTTGAATGTATATTTACATAATATGCTATGCTTTGTATTATGATAGAATATTCATTACGTCTTGATGTATGTGATAGAGGAATCTCATTTGGACATGATATGTATGCTAAAATTTATATGTCATAGTCGGCTAGAAAACGAGTGCATGGTGGCTCGTGGTATGGGACGTGGCGCCATTGTGTAATCTTACTATACTCATATAGAAGCATGTGATTAGGATGTGATTTACCCTTATACTACGACCCTTCCCAACAGGGGTTTATGTGTTAGAGGATCATTGGGGGGAAGCATCGGGTTATAGATATTGAACTCTTACAGCGGTTAGAAGTACGCACAGCTAATCGCTAAGACAATTGGTAACCTCAATAGTATATTCAGAGGGCCGATCGTACTGCTTTTATTTTAGGTGGAGTCACCCATTTACTTTCTGTCATTTAAATTTGCTGGGAGTTGACTTGCATTTTAAATTTTGATACCAACGGTGGGCCTTCTTCGATAACTCTATGGGCGTATCACAGGATGGGGTTCGCGGCTCGTACCCAGGGCATACGCGCACTGTGGTTGTGAGTAGCATAAAACCTATGACCTAGTAATGCTGTTAGGCTAATAGGGTTAAAATGAATTGCATATAGGTGCATTTGTATTGTGACTATTTGTGTGGTATTCATTTCCACTTACTGGGCTAGTGAACTCATCCCACGTGCATAACTCTTTTTAGGTGATTTTGTAAGTTACCCGCCTAGTGATTAAGAGCCGGGCCCCACTGTGGAATTTTCATCTGAGGACTGATGGGTCTTTGATGAGTTTGAGCATGGTGCTGATTGCACATACGAGGATTGTACTGCATAGCAGCTGTGACTCCTGAATGATTATGTTTTATTCTTTTTTATGTATTCTCTTTTATTACTTGATGCTTAAATTATCTTGTTATGTATATATATCATACCTTCGGGCCCAAAATGTATATAACTTTTATGACCCAATTTGGGTATCAAGTATTTGGGAAACAATTACAGGTATTATTAAGAACATGTCTTTCACTAAAAACACATATCTGATATTAGCTTAGTAGATGTATGCTATATTGCAGTTACTGCATTATTGATCTTGGCAGGTTTATGAGTTAACTGGAGTTAACTCGGTCACCAGCTATGTATTGTGCGAGTGGGACATGAGGCATTACCTATTACTTCTCATTATCATTTACACTCTTCTGATCAGCCAAATGCATCTCTTGTTAATCCAGTTCTTTATGGAAATAATTTTCCTACTTGGCACCGTGCTATGACAATGGCACTTGAAGTAAAAAATAAGTTGATTTTCATCGATGGCACCCTACCTCGACCTGATTCTACATCAACTGATCTCCCTCATTGGATTCATTACAATAGCATGGTACGATCTTGGGTCATCCATTCTACCATCCCTACAATAACCCACAATATTCTTTGGTTCGATTCCACTGAGGATGCCTGGCTCGATTTGCACACTTAGTTCTCCTAGAAGAACTGTTAAGTTTGCCTCGAATTTTTGACCCGTTTTAAAGATTAAACCGATCCGACATATTTTGGTGGTGACCTGAATGGAAAGTTTTTTGAGATCTATGATGGAAGTAGAGGGGTTGAGCAGATAGGCCTAACCCGAAGCCCATCACTGATCTCGTATGTATGGTTCGATCAGATCGACTGCGACCTGATGGGTCAACCCCTAACTTGGAGTATATAATGTACTGTTGTAATGTTGAGAAAGGTTATTGTATTTTGGGGGTTTTTTGAGCTAGGGTTTTAGGGTGAGTTTTCTCGCCACTACTTGGGTGTAATCTCTTTTTTACATAGTGACACGTTCTTCTTCGCCCGAGGATGTAGCACATCACCTTGGTGTGTGAACCTTGTTAAATCTCTATGTCGTGCAAATCTTTTATCTATTTATTTTCGTATTTCTTGGTGTTTGATCTAACAAATTGGTGTCAGAGCTTTGGGTTACTTCAATCCATGTCTTCTTCAATGAAATACAATATTTATAGGTTCGACGGTAACATCAGTTTTAGTCTATGACAGATTCGAATGATGGTTGTTCTTACACAACAAGGTTTAAAGAAAACCCTATTTGGGAAGGTGAAAAAAACCTGCAACTATGGTCGATGATGATTAAAATGATTTTGATGATAAAGCCCTTTCAGCTATTCAGTTGTCTCTTTCGAATGACGTTCTACAAGAAGTTCTCTCAGAGAAAACGACTGCAGAGTTATGGGTGAAGCTAGAGAATCTCTACCTCACCAAATCCCTCACCAATAGATTGAGATTGAAGCAACAACTGTATATCCTTCATATGGGTGAATGTACTTTTATTAAATCTCACATATCTGAGTTTAATTCTATTGTTACTGATTTAAAAAAGATAGATGTTAAAATAGACGATGAAGATTTGGCTATATTATTGTTATGTTCTCTGCCTCCATCTTATAAGACCATAATTTATGGTAGAGAGACAATCTCTATTGAGGATGTCAAAACGAATCTACAAAGTAAGCAGAAGATTAATGATAAGTTGACGTCTACTAATAAATCTGATGGTGTTATTTTGGTAGCTAGAGGGAGAACAAATGAAAGGAGTTCAGATGGTGACAAAAAGAAGGCTAAATCAAAATCTAAGCACAAGAATTTGACCTGTAATTACTGTAAGAAAAAGGGGCATATTAAATCTGAATGCTATAAGCTTTTAAATAAATAGAAAGCAAGTGGTGGTGCTCAAAATCAATATAAAATAGATGATTCTGCAGAAGCTATTATTGTTGAAGATGAGAGTGAGTCTGATATACTTTTGGTGACTGATGACAGAGTCAAATCACAAGATGAATGGATTTTTTACTCTGGTTGTTCCGACCATATACACCCCAATCGTGAATAATTCTCCACATACGAATAAGTTCGAGGTAGAGTTATGTTGATAGAAAATAATGCTTCTTGTAAGACTATTGGAATGAGAACGATCAATATCAAGATGTACGATGGTATTGTCAAAATCTTGTCTAATGTCAGGCATGTCCCTGATTTGAAGAAGAATCTCATCAATCTAGGCACTCTTAATTCAAATGGGTGCAAGTACACAGTTAAAGGTGGAGTCATGAAGATTAGTAAGGGTGTTCTCTTGTTGATGAAAGGAATCAATTTTGGCAGTTTGTATGTGTTAAATAGTACTATAGTTATTGGATCTGTTGCAACAGTTTCATCATCTATGTCTAAATCAGATATCACAAATTTATGACACATGAGGTTAGGCTATATGAGTGAAAGAGGGATGACATCATTAAGAAAAAGGGGTTTATTGTGTGGTCAAAGTATAGGAGCAATGGAATTCTGTGGGCATTGTGTGTTTGGGAAGCAGAAGAGAGTCAGTTTTAGGATTTCTATTCACAGGACTAAAGGAACTTTAGACTACATTTATTCAGACCTATGGGGACCCTCCAAGGTTGCTTCAAAGGGGGCTAGTGTAAGGTATTACTTACTTTCATTAATGATTTCTCTAAGAAGTTTTGGATTTATTTTTTAAAGCACAAAAATGAAGTATTTGTCACTTCCAAATATAGGAAGAATTTTCTTGAGAAGCATACCAGGAAATAAATTAAGAGGTTGAGAGCCGATAATGGCCTAGAGTTCTATAAAGGTGACTTTAATAAATTTTGTAAAAATGAAGGTATTGCAAGACACCATATAATTGTTAAAATACCCTAGCAAAATGAAGTGGCAAAGCGTATGAATAGAACCTTGTTAGAAAAAGAAAGTTGTATGTTATCAAATACAGGATTGAGCAAGGAGTTCTGGGCAGAAGTAGTAAACACAGCAACTTTGTTGGTGAATCGATCTCCGTATACAGCTATTGAGTGCAAGACTCCAGAGAAAATTTAGTTAGGTAAGCCTGTAGACTACTCTAATTTAAAATTATTTGAATGTCCTACTTATGCACATGTGAATGAAGGGAAGTTGGAACCTAGGGCCAAGAAATGCATTTTTCTTAGGTATGGATCTGGAGTGAAAGGATAGAGGTTGTGATGTCCTAATCCAAAGTCTCCTTTCTTATTAGCAGAGATGTTACTTTTGATGAATCTACTATGTTGCATCCTAGGAAAAAAACTCTTGTTGATTGTGATGAAGGTTAAGAAAAATCTAGAGAGAATGCGGAGTTTGAAATTTGTGATTCATCTTCAAGCAAAGCACAATCTACTTCAGCTCAGCTGCCTACTTTTACTAGAGGAGATGATACTCAAGAGAATCAAGAAGAAGAATGGTACAACATTGCCAAGGATAGACCAAGGAGGAATATTAGACAACCATAAAAGTATGGGCATGCTGAATTTATTGCTTATGTAATGTCTGTTGCAGATACAATTGAAAATAGTGAACCTGCAACATATTCTGAAGTTGTTACTTTAGTTGATTCTTTAAAATTATTGATTTTCATGAATGAGGAGATAGAATCTCTTCATAAAAATTAGACTTGGGAGCTTGTCAAGCCGAGAACAGAGAAAAAAATTATTGGCTGCAAATGGGTCTTCAAGAAGAAGGAATCTGCCTCAGGTGTTGAAGATGCTGAGTACAAGGCATGGTTGGTTACAAAGGGCTATAGTCAAGTACAAGGAATTGATTTTAATGATGTTTTCTCACCTGTTGTTAAGCATAGCTCTATTTGTGTCATACTTGCTTTAGTTGCTATATATTATTTAGAGTTGGAGCAACTTGATGTGAAAACAACATTTTTGCATGGTGAACTAGAAGAACATATTTATATGCATCAACCTGAAGGGTTTGTTATTGAAGGTAAGGAGGACCATGTATGCTTCTTGAAGAAGTCCCTATATGGTTTGAAACAGTCTCCTAGACAGTGGTATAAAAGGTTTGATTCAGTTATGGCTAGTTTTGGATACTGCAAGTGTCAATATGACTATTGTATTTATTTCAGAAAGCTCTCTGATGTGTCATTCATATATTTGTTGCTTTATGTTGATGATATGTTGATTGGAGTAAAAGACAGGAATGAGGTCAACAGGTTGAAAGAGCAATTAAGTTCTGAATTTGAAATGAAATATTTGGGGGCAGCAAGGAAGATCCTTAGTATGGAGATCAAGAGGGATAGAAAAGCAAGGATGCTGCGGCTATCTCAACAGAAGTACACTGAGAAGGTGTTGAATCGTTATGGCACGAAAGATGCCAAACCTGTAAATACTCTTCTTGTATCTCATTTTAGACTTTCAACTGCTCTATCACCTCAGATAGATGAAGAGGTGAAGTACATGTCACATGATCCATACTCTAGTGCAGTTGGCTCTGTTATGTATGCTATGGTTTGCACTCGTCCTGATATTTCATAAGCTGTCAGTGTGATGAGCAGATATTTATCATGTCCAGGTAAAGCTCATTGGGAACCACTGAAGTGGATACTTAGGTACTTGAAAGGGATCTCTAGTGTTTGTTTGGAGTTTGGGAGGAATGGTGATAGTTTATCTGGTTATGTTGATTCAGATTATACAGGTGATCTTAACAAGAGGAGGTCACTCACAGACTATGTATTTACTCTTAGAGAAAGTACGATTAGTTGAAAGCTACTTTACAGGCTACAGTTGCATTATCTACTACTGAAGTAGAGTATATGGCAGTGACTGAGGCAATTAAGAAGCTATTTGGCTTAGAGGTTTGTTGGGAGAACTCAGCATGGATCATGGGGTGACTATTGTCCATTATGATAGCTAGAGTGCTATTCACTTGACTAAAGATCCAATGTATCATATGAGGACGAAGCATATTGATGTTCGGTATCATTTCATTAAAGAGATAATTGCTCAAGATAATATTCAAGTGTTGAAGATTGGTAGTAAAGACAATCCAATTGATATGTTGACTAAGCCTTTGTGTGCTGGTAAGTTCGAGCATTGCTTGAACTTACTTGGTGTTGGCCGTGTTTGAGTTCAGCCCTTTAGAGGGCTATTGAAAAAGATGAAGATTTTAGCTATTTGTTTGTTTGTTGGAGAAAAATTCAAACCAAGATGGAGATTTGTTAAGTCTGCCTCAAATTCTTGACCCATTTTGAAGATTAACCCGATCTGACATATTTTGGTGGCAACCCGAATGGAAAATTTTTTGAGATCTATGATGGAAGCAAAGGGGTTGGGCCGATAGGCCCAAGCCCAGAGCCCATCACTGATCTCATATGTATTGTTTGATCAAATTGACTACGACCCGATGGGTCAACCAACGACTTGGAGTATATAATGTGTTGTTGTCTTGTTGAGAAAAGTTATTGTATTTTAGGGGTTTTTCGACTTAGGGTTTCAGGGCGAGTTTTCTTACCACTACTTTGGTGTAATCTCTCTTCTGCATAGTGACATCTTATTCTTCGCCTAAGGACGTAGCACATCACCTGGTGTGTGAACCTTGTTAAATCTATGTCTCATGCAAATCTTTTATCTATTTATTTTTTTATTTCTTGGTGTTTGATCTAACAAGAATGCCCCATGAATCTTTGAGATCCGCCGTGCCATCTCCACACACAGCTAGGGTCTGCAACAAATTTCTGCCTACTACACCATACTCAAGGGCTATCGTGATGAATTTTCTTCATACTGTAATTTCCCTTCTTGTCCTTGTGGCTCTGTTGCCACCCTCAATACCATCTTTGATTCTAATTATTTAATGGATTTGTTATAATGCTTAAATGACTCTTATGTGGCTGTTCACTGCCAAATCCTTCTAATGGATCTTTTGCCAACTATACCCAAGGCATACTCCTTATTATTGCAAGAAGAGCGCCAACGCTCTATACATTCCATAGCCCCCGTTGCCATTGATCATGTTGACATGGCTGCTGGTTTGAACCGGACATCTATGTCATCAACTCCGCATTCCATACCTCATTATCATTGCACCTATTGTAACATGGATGGACATTTTGAAGCTCAGTGTTACAAAAGTATGGATATCCTGAAGGTTAGACTCCACACAACAACAATTCCAAGAGAAATGGCCCTTCCTGTGGTCAATCCCACACTCATAGTCCTCCCATCGTTGCTGCTGCTACCACCTCTAGTTCGCCCAGTGCACCAATGGCACCTACTCTTTCTTGGAACAGATTCAGCAATTATTGGCATTGCTCCCTGTTGGTAACCATCATCCTCTTTCAAACCTCACAGGTAAATGTTGTTTTAATATATCTTTGGGTACATCTCCTTGGATATTAGACTCTGGGGCAACCGATCATATCACCTCAGAATTTTCTCTCTTTTCCCATGTCATGCCCCATTCACAGTCCATACCTATCACCCTACCCAATGGTACCCAAACCCCAGTAACTCACATTAGGTCCATTTCCCTATCTCCTTCCCTTGTTCTTGAAAATGTTCTTTATGTTCCATCGTTTCATTTCAATCTCTTATCTATTCCTAAACTTACACTTGCAACTTAATGTCATGTTAATTTTTCTTATGATTTGTGTACCTTTCAGGACCCACGCTCGAAGAGGATTTTTGCGACAAGTAAACGGCATGGAGATCTCTACTTCTTGGATTGCACCACACTTTCCATTGCTACCACCACCACCTCCAATTTTGACTTTTGGCACTATCACCTCGTTCACCCTAGCTCCTCCATTGCATCTTCATTACGAAATTTGGACTCTACTATAATTTTAAAATATAATTGTTTATGTCCTATTTGTCCATTGGCCAAACAAACTAGACTACCCTTTCTTAATAGTTCTATTTTCACAAATGCTTGTTTTGAAATGATTCATCATGATGTTTGGGGGCCGTATCGCACGCCCACCATAATTGGAGCTCTTTTTTTAGGGTAATTTACAATGCCACCCCTTGGAGAATGCCAATATTCGAGGGACACCTCCTCTCTTTCACCAAATTCAACTCGGACCCCCTGCTGTCAGTCTCTATTAATTGATGCTGTGAAATGACACTTTAGCCCTTATAAGTAAAATACTACTTCTTTATCAGGAGCAACCTAACCTTTTCTGAGGTTCTACTATTCGCTGTCGTCAATCTCTTCACATTTCCGGCTACCTCTTTCTCTCTCTCTTTCGAGCTGTTTATTGATGATAGAATCCAACTTCTGATCGAACCACGAAATCGCCTTCTTCATTGACCGCCCAACGCCCTAGATATCAAGCCATGCCAGCGTCGAAAAAAGATGGAGACTTTGAAAAGCAGTGGAGCTTCACCTTTGGATTCTCATTCTCCCTGTCTGAACCTTCATGGACAAATCGAAGAGGGCCTGCATAATCATTGAAATCCCCTGCTCTCTGGCGATGGCCCGGACTCTTTCATGGTCAATTGTGAGGTTGAGCAAGGCAGTAGCAACGATAATTTGGGCATCGGGAGAAGTGACTTCTGTCAAGAGTTTCAGGAGCAGAGGGACGCCACCCTCCTCAATGATGATCGTTGCAATCGGAGCAATCCTCCTTCAAGAGCTTCAAGAGCAGAGCATTTATTTACCCATCGAGCTTGCCTTGTTTTGGCGGTGACAAACCCAACCGATGTTGTTTAGATCTCCCTAATCCGACTCTCTTTTCTTCTCAGATCTGGGAAACATGATTCTGAAATTGTGGTGGGCATGAACCATCAATTTTTTAAATTGAGGTGAAACTTGATTCTGAAATTGAGGTGGGTATGAACCCTCACCTAACCCATTGAGGTGGGCATGAACCCGTGAGGACGACAATCATTCTGAAATTTTTCCATGTAAACACCAAAACCTCCTCTAAATCTCTAACACCAAAATCCAGCGGTCAATCCAAAATTCCCATCCCCAATGTGATTATATTGTTGCTAATTTTAGAAGAAAAAGATGGTCTCAAGATCCAACTAGAATTATATCACCTGATCTCGAGATCCAGTGTGTTTGGTGTTGAAAAGACTATGTCACCGTAAGTAGAAATAGCTCCACTAGTGCTCTTAATAGGATTCAAAACAGAGGGAGGGTTGTGGTGAAATCGTTAGAAGGGAACATTCTTCTATCGTTGTTACCATCCCCGGAAGGGAACATTCTTCTGTCGTTGTTGCCATCATCGGAAGGGTCGTGGTGAAATCGATTTGGGGACTACAAAGGTTTGGTATCAAACTATCAAGGGTAAGGGTAAGGGTAAGGGTAAGGGTAATTTTGGTACCTCATTATTTTTAAGGGTAGAATGGTATTTTAAAAAAATGAACTGCTGATGTTAGCATTTTTGGTATATTCTATAATAGTGACTGACGGTAGGGGGTCTAAGTCTAATTTGGTGAAAGAAAGGGGGTGTTCCTATAACATTGGCATTCTCCTGGGGGTGGCGCTATAAATTACCCTTTTTTTAACCATTGTGGATGGATTACTTGTCACGCCCCGTTCACATAGAACCAGATCAGTGACCGAATTCCGTCTGAATAACCCAAACCATCAGGATCATCTGATACAGTAACCACAGCACAACAAGCCACAAGTGATCAATGGAATACTATAATATGTTACAACGGAAGTTTTGTCATAAATGATTAACTGAAATTCCCCATATACTCTTGATACTTAAATTGTTATACATAGTATAATTACATGCGGGCCCATAGGCATGGTATTTACATAAGAAATAGTAATTTAAATATCGAGAGAACAAAAAGGAAATATACCAAAAGAATAAAAAAGGAGCATAGTCAATAGAATCTATCACTGTTGCCCTGCAACACAACCCTCACATAGGCAGCCTTCACCATGTTCAAGTTCTTCGGGGACCCACCAATCCCCCATTAGGGTTTTGTTAGTGGGATCAGCACGGGCTCTTTTATAAAATATCTTGCAAAATCATCTAAAAATGTGTGTACACGAGGGGTGAGCTCATTAGCTTAGTAAATGGAAAGAAAGACGCACACAAGCAAATGAATTCAAATGATACTATATGCATGAGCTTTATTTTAATCCCAGTCCACCTAGACAAATCATTCTAGGTCATAGGTAACGTGCTACTCACAACCACAGTGCACTTATGCCCCGGGTTTGAGATGCATTCTCCATCCTGCGATACGCCCATAGGGTTGTCAAAGAAGGCCCACCATGAGCACTCGAAAAAGTAAATCATGGCCGAACCACAGTAGAAATATTAATCGTGGTCGAACCATAGCAGAAAAGTAAATCGTGGTCAAATCATAGTAGAAATTAAAAGCATTACGATTGACCCTCTAAACATATCACCAAGGTTTCCAATTGTTCTAATGACCAGTCAGGCATACTTCTAACCACCACGGTGGTCCGCGATCTCCCCCAGTGGTAACCCAACATGTAAACCCCTGTTGGGAAGGATTATAGCATAAGGGAATATGAACTCCTAACCACATGCTCCTACATGAGATAGTACAACTGCATAGTTCTTTCGTGTCCCATTCCACGGTGAACCAATACATTTGTTTACAAGCCAACTATGGTATCTAATCTAGAAATCCCGCACATGATCTGTAAGTCGGCATCATAAATATCAGATGATATTCCATTCTCAAGATTTTAACATATTCCATATAGAATTTAAGATATACATGTTCAATTCTAATGCATCACTTCATTCATCAATCATACGTATGAGTATGGCAATCGGAATGTCAATATAGCCTATAAATGCAAAGGATGCCAAAAACATACCAAAATTAAGAATCAAAGTCCTCTCCCCACCTACCCACTCTTGTGGAAGAATCGGAATTCACGGTACAGGTAAGATCCAGAGTGAGAAGATGAGTTTCTTGATACCTAGCACAGATAAAGGGTTTAAAAATACGTACAAATTGGGACCATAAACAACATAGGATATGGTCACTATAAGTATAATAGTGTGAAGAAGGTTGTCGGTGAGTTTGGTTTCAATCGGAGCTCATTTGGGCTACAAGTGGGTTATACAGGTGGATAAGAGAACCCACCTGTGAATTCTGCCTGGACTAACGGGTCATACAAGTGGGTCAGGAACCCATCGATCTTACCCAGTGGTAGAACTAGAGGTGCAGGAATGATTGGTAGGTCACACCGGTGGGTCAGGCACCCGACGGTCTTACCTGCTGATAGAACCCAAGGAGGCAGGTGTGACTGGTAGGTCTCACCGACAGGTTAGGCACCCACCGGTCTTACCTGCTGGTTCTCTCAGACTTTGTTGTTTTTCTCCTTTCTTCTATTTCAACTCTTGAAACCCCAATAAGGTGATTCCCACATCATTTCCCACACATTCTAAGCTTCATCTACTTAATTGTACCATGGCTCTAAGACAACAACAAGATTTGGGGGAGGAAATCGTACATTTACTTGGAAAAACTCTGAATCTTGGAATCCTCTTCTCATACTCAAATGCTACTTCAATAACCTCCAATCTTTGTTTCCTTCTTCAAATACTTCTAGGAAAACACATAATGGCTTTATTAACCTCTGGATTCACACATACTCAAAGATGGTTTCATCAAATCCCAAAGTTTATGGTGTTACTTACCTCAAAATGAAGAACTCAAGTCACCAGTCACTATTTTGGTGACGGAAAGGCGTGGTGCGACTCCGAAGTCATAGGGGTGAGCCTCGTTCCCTTTCCTTCTCTCTTCTCCTCTATTCTCCCTCTTCTTTACTCCCTTCACCAACTTTGCTAAAATCACAAATGGGAGAGAGAGAGAGTTATAAAGTTATTTATACCCTAGTGTTATAAATATCTTCTAGGGTCCGTTTGGTTTTGTCCATTTATGGACCGAATCGCATTAAACTATATTTTCGGGCGAGGTAGCTAACATCATCAGGCATACAAGACCTCATCACAACGAAGAGGCCGAGACACACGTGCTCATCCAAGCCAGGCATGCTGGGGTCCATAATACCCCAATAGGTGGGTCACACTGGTGGGTCTCGCACCTACCAGTGATGCCCACCAGTTGGCCAAACAAGCCAATCTTACTGTATTTTGGAGGAAAATGGGGTCATAACATGTATTTCAATCTTGCCACATGTTTTGGATCTAGTTTCTATCATTCAAATACGATAACATACTTTTTCTACTCATATATAGCCTTGTGATATGTGCAAGGGCACGGCTTAGGCGTGCGAATCATCTCAGGTACTGGCTCAATCTCATCCGATCACCCCATATTCAATGTCACCCTTGTCATTATGTACCACAAGGCACCATCATCAACCCATTCTGGTTCAGACCCTGCAAGACCAAACCGAACCAACCGATCAATAAACTGGGTTCAAAGAGCAGGGCTCTACATCTACCCCCCCTCTTTAAAAATTTATCCTCGAAATTGAAGTTACTTGGTAATCCGAAAAGATGAGGATATTTATCCTGGATATCAGCTTCTTTCTCCTAGGACGGTTCCTTAATTGAACGATTGGCCCATCACGCTTTTACAAAAGCAATGGATCGATAGCTAAGAGTTTTTATCTTCCGGTCCAGGATTTCAGCAGGCTACTCCTCATAAGTCATATCAGCCTCTAAGTACTCTGTTTGCATGGCTAGCACATGTGATGGATCATATACATACAGTTTCAGCATTAAAACATGGAATACATTGTGCACATTGCTAAAAAATGGCAGAAGGGCCAACAAATATGCCATTGAGCCAACCTATTTCAAGATCTCAAACAGGCCAACATATCTCGGACTCAACTTACCCTTCCTATGAAACCTGTGAAAGCCCTTAGTATGAGAGATTTTCAAAAACACTTTCTCCTCTTCTTGGAATTCAATATCTTTTCTGCGATTGTCCGCATAGCTCTTTTGACGAGATTGGACCACCATGATTTTCTCACTAATAGCATCAACTTTATCGCAAGTCATCTATATCATCTTTGGCCCAAGCATTCGTTGTTCTCCTACATCATCCCATTATAAGGGAGTTCTGTACTTTCTGCCATACAATGCCTCATATGGAGCCATTCTGATCATGGCTTGATAACTATTATCATACGTAAACTCCATAAGAGGTATGTTTTCTTCTTAACTACCACTAATTTCCATTATACAGGCTCTGAGCATATCTTCTAGTATTTGTATGGTTTGTTTGGATTGCCCATCAGTCTATGGATGAAAGGCAGTGTTTAGGTTCACCTGTGTTCCCATAGCATACTGGAGGCTCTTCTAAAATTTAGATGTGAACCTTGGATCTCTATCTGATACAATACTCGCCGATACTCCATTTAAGTGAACAAAATTTTCCATATAAAGTTGTCCTATCTTGTCTATGGAGTAGGTAGTCTTAATTGGAATGAAATGGGCAGTTTTAGTAAGTCTGTCAACTATCACCCAAATTACATCCATTCCCTTAGGTGAACAAGGTAGCCCAGTGATAAAGTTCATTGTAATAATGTCCCATTTTCCCTTTAGTACTGGGAGTGGTTGAAGAGTGCCATATGGTCAGTGCCGTTCTGCCTTGACTTTCTGGTATGAAAGACATTGTACAATATATAGAGCTACTATGATCTTCATCCCTGGCCACCAATAACTTTGCTTAAGATCTTTGTACATCTTAATGCTTCCGAGGGTGAAACGTGTACTTAGAACTATGTGTTTCCTTAATTATTTTATCTTAGATCCCCATGTCAGTTGGTACGCATAATCTACCCCGAAACAATAATGCTCCGTTATCGGCTATTGTGAAATCAGGATCATCCTATGCTCTTGGATTTTAACTCTGATTTTCTGCAAGTCAGGATCCATGGGTTGTTTTATAATTATTTTATATCTGATGGATAGTTACACCAGTAGGGCTACTAAAGATAGGGTTAACTGCTTAATATCCTTAGGCTGCTGATCAAGCTCTAAGGTAGATCTTTCATTCAAAATTATTTCATCCATCAACATGGTTTCTTGCTTAATTTGTGGGCTAGTGGCCAAATAAGCAAGTGATACAGTTTGAGCCATCACTTGCTTATTTGGCTCAACGCATCAGCCACCACATTAGCCTTACCTGAAGTTACTGCATATCATAGTCATAATCTTTCATGAGTTCTAGCCATCTTCTCTGTCAAATGTTCAGATCCCTCTGAGTGAAGAAGTACTTGAGACTTTTGTGATCACTGAATATCTCACACTTTTTTCCATACAAGTAATGGTGCCAGATCTTCAAGGCAAAGATAACTGCCACCAACTCTGATCATGAGTGGGTTAGTTTTTCTCATTTTCTTTCAACTGTCTAGATGCATAGGCCACTACCTTACCGTGTTGCATAAGAACGTAACCTAACCCAATTCTGGAGGCATCCGTGTAGACTATCATCCCACCAGTGCCTTCGGGTATCGTCAGCACTGGGGCTGACACCAATCGTTTCTTTAGTTCTTGAAAACTATCTTCACACTCCTTTGACCATCCAAATTTCACCCCTTTCCTGGTCAACTTGGTTATTAGGGGGTAATTCGGGAAAATTTCTTAATGAACTGCTGATAGTAGCCTGCTAATCCCAAAAAACTTGTGATTTCGATGGCATTCGTGGGAGCTTCCCACTCTACGACTACTTTTACCATCCCTGGGTTAGCTTTGATCCCATTCTCAGACACTATATGTCCTAGGAATCCAACTTGTTTCAACCAAAATTCACACTTGCTGAATTTTACATATAACTGCTATTCTCTCAATCTTTGAAGTACTATTCGCAAGTGTTGCGCATGCTCTTCTTCTATTTTCGAGTATATCAAGATTCCATCGATAAAAATGATGATCCATTTATCAAGAACATCATAAAATACTCGATTCATTAGATCCATAAAGGTTGATGGTGCATTGGTTAAACCAAAAGACAACACTAGAAATTCGTAATGGCCATATTGGGTCCTAAAAGTCATCTTAGGTATATCACTGCTCTTTATCTTAAGCTGGTAGTAATCAGACCTAAGATCAATCATTGAGAATACTTTAGAACCTTGCAACTGATCGAAAAGATCATCTATGTGTGGCAACAGATACCAATTCTTGATGGTCAACTTGTTTAATTTCTAGTAATCGATGCACATACACAAACTCCCATCATTCTTCTTAACAAATAGAACTGGGGCACCCCAAGGAGAAACACTCAGGCATATGAACTCTTTCTAAAACAAATCCTGCAACTGAGTTTGTAACTCCTTTAACTCGAGAGGTGTCATTCTATGTGGAGCTTTAGACATTGGTGCCTCTCTAGGAATCAAATCAATGGTAAATTCTAACTCCCTGTCAAGTGGAAGCCAGGTTCGATCATCTGGATAGACATCTGGGAATTCCCTAACTACATTTAATTCTTCTAATGGTGTGACTTTTTGTTCCACATCTTGTACTGAAGCTAGGTAGCTCAGACATCCATCTTCCAATAACTTTACCGCTTGTAATGCAGAGATAAGAATCTTTCTAGGTCGTTTTATTTTATCCGCTTGATACACAAGCTCTTCGCCATCATCACTCACCACTTTAATTTGCTTTTTAGCACACATGACATTTTTCTAATGAGTAGACAACCAATCTAAGCCCAATATAACATCAAAATTCTGCATATTAAATTTGATAAGTTGAGCATCCAGCTTCTTCCCACCTATTTCAATGGAACATTGTCCGCACACTTCGTTTAACTGTGTTGCCTTGCCTGTAGGTGTGCTAAAAATTAATTTACTTTCTAAATTCCTGGGTGTCACATCAATCTTACTAGCAAATCTTTTAGATACAAAAGAATGTGATGCACTAGAATCAAATAATACATTAGTTGATATTCCCGAAATAGGTAGGGTACCTACTACAACGTCGGGGATTACCTCAACCTCTTCAGCTGATAATGCATACATTCTTCCTTGAGGTGGACCACCTTGAGTTAAGGCGGATCTAGGAACAGGAGGCTAACTCTACACCATAGGTGGCTTGTATGGGTAATCTTTTACAAAATGCTCAAGTGAATGGCAAACTAGCACCTGTTCTAAAAGGCTAGTACCGGTACTGGTGCCCTCTGTATCTGGCCCTGTGCAGTAGAAGGACGAGGTGGTTGTGGAGCCATAGGCACCGTGCTAGTGTTCTGATGAAAAGAGGTGGTACCCAGTCTACTGGCTGGTCGGGGCATGTAACCCAATGATCTATAGGGCTGTTGATATGATGGACCATAATTATATGGCCCACAGAAGCCCTTGTTTGGGTTGCTTGAATCTGCATAGGAATTGGACCTCTTTAAAAGTCTAAGTGTAGTGGAAGACTCTCCCTTCTACTTGTCTTCTATAGTTTTGGTCTTCTGGACAATCTGAGCAAAATCAGTCAAGTCTATAGCCCCCAAAATTGTGCCAATAGATATCTTTAGCCCTTTCAGAAACTTCTTTGTCTTTTCCTCTGTTGTCTTTATGTATAGAGAGGCAAAGTAAAACAACTCTTCAAACTGCCACTGGTATTCAAGGACAGACTTATTTCCCTGAGTCAAAGCTGAGAATTCAGTCTCTTTACAATCTCTAAAGCTTGAGGGGTAATAATTCGATAGGAACATCTCCTTGAATTGTTTCCATATTGGTTCTGGATGGATTTCCAATAAGATAGGCTTAGAAGCCTTCCACCATGAATCAACTTCATTTCTTAACTGTAACCTACCGCAGATGAGTTTCTGAGGTTTTGTACATTCCACTACCTCGAATATCTTTTCCAATTCTCAGATCCATCGGTCCAGCTCTAATAGATCACTCCCCACCTTGGTGAAGATAGGTGGAAAGTGCCTCTTAAATGATTCACCTGCCTTGCAGTAGTAGCAACCGGTGGATAGTATGGAGGATATGCTAGGTACTATTAGTACAGGGGTGGCACCATAGATAGATGTGTGCCATGAGGAGGGAACTGTGGAGTAACCCCAAGTGGAGTACCTCTAGGTTGATCCTGTGGTGGTACCGTATGTAATACACTCCCTTGTGTCTCAACCGCTGGTGCTCGAGGAGAAATACCTCCCGATTGAACTCCAACACCGGGTATAACAGGAGGATTTTATGGGAAAGGTACCCCACGAGGATATTGACCCATATACATATGGTGCAACTGTTTTTGTACAACATTCATAAAGGTTTATTGTTGTTGGAGTAGCTGTTGTTGAAAGCCTATTGCGACTATTGGATAAGAGTCGCAATAACATTGGGAGTAAAAACAGGAGTAGGATCCAGAATTTCTGGGGTAGTTGAGCCCTCAATTATATCTTCTTATCTAGGACGCACCTACGATCGAGGTTCCAGATGGTTATGTGGCCATCGCCCCTCTTGCATTACTGTCGGATCTAATACGTACCATGATGCTTTGTACCAGGATTGCATCAAAATTTGGTACAATTAAGCACCACATTTACTTCATGTAAGCACAAGATCAATTCATATCATGTCTCCCATCATGCAATCGTAGTGCATTTCATCATCATAGCATGCATTTCCAAGCATTAAGGTCCACATTGTATCATAATTACCCCACATGAGCATGCATGAAAATTCATTGGGGCATTAGTTTATAATTTTCATAAAAATGGGGTCTACAAGGCTTAAAAATCAAATCCCCAAATTTTTGGGGATTTTCGACCCAAAAACCCACACCTGCGGGTTGTACCGATGGGTGGGTCATTTTTATGACCCGTCGGTCTTGTCGTGAGTTCTGTTTTTAAGACAGAAAACCCTTATTTTCAAAAAACTCTTCATTTTCCTCTTTATTCTCTCTTCTCCAAATCGTCCAAGGCACCTAAAGAAGGTTCAAGGACATCTTTACAAGCCCTACACACGCCTATCACCTGGATTCAAGCCTCTACTTTTCATTCTCAACATCAAGTAAGTAAGCTTTCCCCTTTTCTTTTTGGGATTTCAGTTACTATTGTTCAATAACCTCAAAAACTCCAATTTCTTTTTTATTTCCCCAACTAAATTGAATGTAGTATGTGGATTTGTCATCTCTTTGATGTTCCTCATCTATAACATCACATATGCCGTCCCTATGGGTTATTTAACCCTCATTCCTCAAAATTCTTGTTGTTTTAGGGTCTCTCCCATTTCCTCTTTCATTATTTGTGAAATGTTTGATTCAATGAGTCCATTCACTCACATTCGTTTGCATAATAGTGGTATGAGTACTACATTGTACATATGCATCACTTTTCTCACTTTGGTATGAAGTTTTCCCCATTTTCTAGGTTAATGTTCTTAGGAAATTTGGGGCTTTCACTTGTTTGACCTCAATATGCCAATTACATACCTTCTTATGAATTTAATCCCTCACCCTTATGTCATTGCTAAGAATTTTTTCATGCTTTGGATTACTAGGTTAATGCTACTCTTTGTGGAATTTTCCATTTACTCATCTTTTGAAAAAATTGTCAATCTCTTCAAATGATAGGCAACCTTGGTATTCACATGTATCCTTGCCTTAAATAATGTATCCGTACCTTGTCTTTCATTGGCGTATTACCTCAAACATCGACATTCTATAATGTTTATTTGTCACATATAGTATTTGTCATTTACCTTTCAAATATAGTTCCATTATGTCAATAGCATTAAGCTCATAGGGTTCTTCTCCATCATATGACATATTACATGCATTACTTATCCATTATTGCTCAATATAGGGTGTGTCATTTCCACTGGTCATTTCCTTAAGAGCATATTGCCTTGTTTATCACTTCTCCTTTTTATTCTACTATTTCCTTTTAGCCCTTCATTGGTTTCTTACATACTCTTTTCTCACCTTTCAGGATGTCATCTCGCAAGGGCAAGAGAGTAGACTCTTCTTCTAGAAGCAGGCATGCTTCCAGCAGGAGAAGGAGGGGTTCTACTTCCAGTTCTTCAACAACTCGAGCTCGACCCACTCGAGACTTGTCCAAGGAGTTTGAGGATTATGATGACCACGTATTCCGCAGTCTTAATGCTGCACGCTCTTAGGTCGAGTTCACCAAGAGGTCGGTTTTATTGGATAAGTCCCTTGTGGTGGAGGACTTCGTTTGAGTTCGGTTGCTTGAGAGATTCACCACCCTTGGCCTTTGAATCCATGCTTTCTTTCAACCATCATGGCTACCCCAACCTCATGAGGTTGTTCTATTACAACTTGGAGGTGGTCATGATGATAGGATGTACACCCTCACCAGCCGGGTGAAATGTCGAAACATCAAGCTTCCTATCGATTTGTTAGCAGAGATCCTGGGCATCTCATTAGAGGGTACATGGTATTATTTCCCTCCTAAGGGTAGGGGCCTTGGGTCCCTATATGAGCGAGAACTTCCAGAAGCACGTCTACCAGACCATCTATGGTAGCAAGGCCCGACCAGAGTCTGAGATTTCCTATCATGCCGAGGTTCGAGTCTTTAGCCGCCTAGCTCCTCGTGCCGGGCACCGAAACCAAGTGAACTTTATAACTGCTTATGTGGCCTTCTGCCTCTACACTATACTGGACGGTCCTCCATGCCTGTGCCTTCCATGTGTAATTATGAAGACGATGGAGTATCATGCAGCCGATCCCACTGATGGTAACTACCCACTCTCGGTCACTTACAAAGATTTTTGAGTACTTTCATGTTGACCTTGAGGGTGAGGTGGGTAGTGCTCCTGCAGACAAATTTGGCTGAGGCATCTTGCATAAGATGCAACTGTTTCATTTAATGGAGCCAACTATGGGGGAGGCAGCCCAAGAGGAGGGTGGCGATGATGAGGAGGATGAGGACTATATCCCCGAGGAGGAGGAGAACATAGAGATGGACGTAGAGATGGAGGATGAGGCCCCCCTTAGAGCTATTCCACCATCTCCAGGCAGATGGTTTGATTTCTAGGGTATGATGGCCATTTTGAAGGCACTTCAGGAGGGTCAAGAGAAGCTCCTGACAGGGCAGGCAGAGATAAAAGAAACTCAAGCTAGCATGATCATAGACATCAACGACATAAACCATGCCTTGGACTTAGCCATTAGGGATATGGCAGGGAGTCTCAGGCAAATACAAGATGGCTTAGACTTGGTGAATCACCAATTCGACTATTATGATCGCTGCTTGGGTATTAACTCAAGAGAACAGGTGAAGGAGGTCATCGACTTGGATGACATTGATGATGAGAATTGATAGGATTGATGATTTTTCTTTTTTTTTTTCTTTTTTATTAGGATGTAATTTTTTTGGAAATTCTTTTGTTTTTTTTCTCTTTCTTTTCTATTCTCTTTTCTTGTCTAAAACTATTGAAACAGTTCTCTAGTGTGTAAAGAAATTTCTGGATGTGTTTATGTTGTGAATTCTCTTCTTATATATATGGAAAAATTTTATGTGGTTATGAACTCTTGTTCTTGTATGCAGCTTTTTGGTACTCTCAACATACGAATACATCATGGAAAAATTTTTAAGTTTTACGTTCTCTTAAATTTTTATTTGAAATCTTTTATGGTTTTTCCTAATTCCTTGTCTAAATTTAGGTTTCTAAGAACTTAGTCTTGAAAGCTTTGTGTGATTAGAGCATCGCTCTGATACCACCATTGTCATGCCCCATTCACATAGAACCAGACCGATGATCGGGTTCCCTCCAAGTAATCCAAACCACCAGGATCATCTGATACAGTAACCACAGCACAACAAGCTACAAGTAATCAATGGAATACAATAATATGTTACACCGGAAGTGTTATCATAAATGATTAACTGAAATTCCCTATATACTCTTGATACCCAAATTGTTATACACAGTATAATTACATGTGGGCCTGTAGGCATGGTATTTACACAAGAAATAGTAATTTAAATATTAAGAGCACAAAAAGGAAATATACCAAAAGAATAAAAAAGGAGTTTAGTCAATAGAATCCATCACTGTTGCTCTGCAACACAACCCTCACACAAGCAGCCTTCATCGTGTTTAAGTTCTTCAGGGACCCACCAATCCCCCACTAGGGTTTCGTCAGTGTGGCATGGGATTCTCTACAGAATATCCTACAAAATCATTTAAAAAGGTGTGTACACGAGAGGTGAGCTCACTATCTTAGTAAATGGAAAGAAAGACGCACACAAGCAAACTTTTTTTACCCACAGCAAAATGGGGTGGTGGAACGCAAGCATCGCCACCTCCTCAATATTGCTAGGGCCTTAAGGTTTCAGGCTCATTTACCATTAACATTTTGGGGTGATTGTGTTCTCATAGCGGCTTACCTCATTAACCACCTATCCACACTAGTCCTTAATGGAAAGACCCTGTATGAACTTCTATTTGGCAAAACCCATTCCCTCTCCCATCTCCGGGTTTTTGGTTGCTTATGTCTTGCTTGTAATACTTCCATACAACATAAGTTTGATAAAAGGGCTGCTCCGGGTATTTTTCTTGGTTATCCATTTGGTCAGAAAGGGTATCGAATTTATGACCTCACATCTGCAAAATATGTCTCCTGAGATGTAATTTCCATGAAAAGATTATTCCATTTCAAACCAATTGTGGTCCTACCCCATCCGTTGTGATGCCTCTTACCCATCTGGACCAGGATGACACTCCACCCATTTTACCTGCTCCCGCTCTTTCGCCTGCACCTCTTACTGATGCCCCACCAATGGCCCCCTCTCCTCGGCCCCAACGAACCCGTGTGCCATCCACTTATTTACGAGATTATCAATGCTCTTTTACCCGATCTCAAACGTCTTCTCCGGCTGAGTTCACAAGTACTACCCATCCCTTGTTTAATTTCTTACAATATAATCGTTTCTCATCAAACCATGTTGATTTTCTCTCCTCCTTGTCTGATACAACAGAACCTACTACCTTTTTTTGCTAAGGCGATGAAATCCCAACAGTGGCGTGATGCAATGCAGGCTAAAATAATAGCCTTTTCTAATAATCGGGCATGATCTCTTGTTCCATTACCTGATGGAAAGAAACCTATTGGATCCAAATGGGTTTTTAAGATCAAGCGTCACTTCGATGAGTCCGTTGAGCACTACAAAGCCCGCCTGGTAGCCAAGGGCTGTAATCAAGTCGAAGGACTCGATTATCATGAAACATTTGCACCTTTTGCTAAATTGGTGATTGTACGCACCCTTCTTGCTTTGGCAGCTGTTTGGGGCTGGATATTACATCAATTGGATGTTCATAATGCTTTCTTACATGGTGATCTCACCGAGGATGTTTACATGACACCACCCCCTAGATATTGTCGTAAGGGGGAAAACCTTGTTTGCAAGCTTCTTAAGTCCCTCTATAGTCTAAAACAAGCCTCTCGCCAGTGGTTTTCTAGGTTTTCTATAGCACTTATGGAATTCAGATTCTCTCAGTCCCAGGCTGATCATTCTTTATTTATTCTATGACGTCGGACTGATTATGTGCTCATCATACTCTATGTAGACGATATTATTATCACTGGTTCCAATGCCACTTTGATTGCTGACGTCAAGATATTTATGCATCAGCATTTCAGCATCAAGGATCTTGGCCCCTTGAAATATTTTTTAGGCATTAAGGTCACTCGTTCCTCCAAAGGCCTATATTTATCTCAGCGCAAGTATGTCCTCGATATATTGGTCGATTGTGGGTTTGCTTGGACTCGTCTCACAGATACACCAATGGAACAAAATCTGCACCTGACCGACACTCATGGCAAATTATTGCATGATCCATCTCTTTATCGTCATCTTGTTGGGCACCTGATTTACCTCACTGTCACACAACCTAATATAGTCCACACCATCAATATTCTCAATTAGTTTATGCACCAACCTCATTGGCCTCATTTAGATGCCGCCCATTGTTTATTACGTTACCTAAAGGCAACACCTGGGCAAGGCATTTTTTTGTCTTCTACGACCTATTTACAATTGAAGGGGTATTGTGACTCAGACTAGGTGACCTATCCCATGACTCATCCCTCCATGACTGAATATTGCATTTTTCTTGGCTCTAGCCCAATTTCTGGGAAGACCAAGAAACAACTCATGGTGTCCCGATCTTCTGCAGAGGCTGAATATAGGGCCATGGTTGTTGCTACTTGTGAGCTGACCTAGATCACTTACCTCTTGCGTGATCTCGAAATCGCTCTCGTTACACCCACACCATTATATTGTGACAACCAGGCAGCTTTACAAATTGCCTTCAACCCGGTCTTCCATGAGCGCACTAAGCATATTGACATAGATTATTATGTTGTTCATGAGAAGCTGAATCAAGGCCTGTTACAACCGACGAAGATAGCTAATACAGAGCAATTTGTCGATTTATTCACTAAGTCGCTTGGCCGGGAATCCTTTAATCTCCTATGTTCCAAGTTGGGTGCTTGTAACCTACACACACCATCTTGAGGGGGAGTCTTACCATATAAGTCTTCATCTAACTAGGAAAGATCCTCTAGTGTATATCTAGTGCGAAATCATAGGAGTTGATTCAGTGTAGTCAGCTTTTCATTCTTATCTGTAATCTTTCTATTGCTTGTAATCTCTATAAATAGTCATACTCAATAACAAATGAAATAATCCATTCACAACCAATATCTCTCGTTTTATTTGTTTAACAATTTCTATGAGAGGTTTGTAAGCATTTGTGACTATGCAAAAGTGTTGGCAGCAATTCCCCGTCAACTTTCGATGATACATTGATCTTATTCTTTCTTGCTCAGGCATGTCAGAATCTTTTCTGATGAATTCAATATAAATCTGACTTCAATCGAAGCGAGTTGAGTGCTCCTCGTGCCTCGATTTCTCTAGGGATTTGAAACCTTAAAATATGGAAACCAATGAAAATCCAAAGACTAAGAAATCCAAATTCAAGGGTAAACAAAAGAAATTGAATCCCAAAGAACAATATATAGTCATTGCAATGAGAGAGAATTCTGGGAATTACAACTAATAATTTCACAAATTAGGAAACCCGTTGAAGGATAAGTCTTACAACTAAAGGAAAATAAGAATACTACTTAAAATCTATGTCTACATGAGAGATAAAACTCGAAAAGAGTTATATTTTTTTGTGTTGTTTGTTGTTGATTGTACTCTACTCGAATTTCTTTCACCCTTAAAGATAGTCCTCAATTTCAAATACAAGGATCGGTTGGATAACCGTTACCACTCCCTTATCCTTCTCATAATCAGGATGTATCTATCCGAACCAATTAGCCTCACAATAAACCTGCAACACGTCATATCTACTCTCCTCTTGATAAGAACTCCATGTGATTATATCACGTAAAAATCATCTAAGATCCGAAATTCACCACCAACAAAAAGAGACAAAGATTTTACAAGGTTAAGGTCCCCAATTTTCAGTCTTTACGGGCAGAATTGGAGGGAGGGTGTAGTGGATTTCCAAATTGCCAAATGGCAAATAATAGCAGACACGGCCTTCACCCCATCAAGTCACCCAAGTAATAAGTTTCAAAGTATGTTTCAAAATTATATCATCATAAAAATGCCACTAACCTTTAGTATGTGATAGTATCCCCTTCTACATCAATTACAAAAAATAAATAAATAAAAATAAAACAATAAAAGGAAAAAGAAGCCTAAAAGACAGCTGGCACTTACATCCAGGCACAATGGGGATAAAATGATTAACCCACCCTTTATGAAAGGTGGAAATTCCACCCTATCCACGTGTTTGTGCAGAGGCTACACTGCCGTTTAGGGAACCCTGCTCCCCCCTACCGAAAGAAGGAAAATGAAACATGCCCCACCCTTATGTAGGTTCCAGTATACATTTTTCTTATACTGCCCTTGTAGGAAATCCACCACCTAAAAAAAAATAATAACAAATTGAGTAAAGGATCGTTTCTAGATTGTGTGGCCCCTGTGTTGTGAGGGAGTATCATCATCAGTTGGACTTATGCATTTCAATTCCTCCCGGATGTCTAGGCGAGACATCACGCAACCTGATGGTAATCGTTTCCTCTAACGAACTTTCTTTTTTGAAAAAGGAAAAACTTTATTGTGAAGCATGTAAAAGAGGAAAGCTTAAGAAATAGTTTTATAAATGTTAGAGAAGAAGGAAAGTACTTGAATTGAATGACATCCATCATTGCCCTAATTGAATGGTTATATATTTTACATTTAATTTGACAAATGGGGAGTATTGCATCAATCCTTTCCTTTCAGGGAGAGAATATAGTGGTGTCGAGTTTGATCCATTTGTGGATTAATTGAGAAGAAGGCTATAATAGAAACATATATGAGAAAAGAGGGGTGAGAGAAAGAGCGGAGTGTGGCTTTCAAATTAGTTTATTAAGCAAACACAAAGAATGGGATGGTCAAGTTAGAGCAATAATCTTCAACTCAAGTTACAAAAGAAACGGGGTAACTGGATAGATATATATATATATATATATATTCTAGTATAGTACTATTTTCACAAATCACAATGTTTAGGAAATATATGACATTAAGAAGAATGTATATATTTCAAGAACATTTGGACTTTGGAGGACCCACCAAAGTCGCTAACAATTAAATCAAATTGATCATAGTTGGAATGTTTTTTATTTATTTGTTTGTCTTTTAAGAATGAAAAGCAACAACCTAATAATGCTTAATTATATATTATTTTCCTAATTAACTTGGCCAAAATCAAGAGTGGGTGGCAATGAGATCATTACCTCAAATATTAATGGGAAAAATAAAAAATATTGCAGCTCTCTCTATATTAAATTGGTTGGAGTACTGTGAGTTATTAGAAAGATGCCCTCCATTATTAATTATAGATATATCTGTTGTTTTAGGTCATGAGGAAAGGGTAAATATTCCATGCTAGTGTGCCTGGCCAGTATGCAGACCATTAAGCTAGTTAAAAAAGGAATCTTTTCTTTTCTTTTCTTTTCATATATAAAAGAAGAAAAAAATGAATGGCCTTCATCTTCCTCTTCCCTTTCCAAGAAACCCTAAACCCATGATATTTAAAGCTTGTAGTCTCTGATCTTGCATATATACATAAATGGCAATGTGTTCTGTTAATACACACACAACATATAAATAGAGGCGTCGAGAGAAGGAATATGTACATAATTACTGGCTATTATTGTATTATATTGAGTGGTTTGTTAAATTAAGGCCCCGAACCGAAGAGATATTTTTTGGTAATAAATCTCGAAACCTCATCAATCATACAGTCTGTAATCTTATAACATAGAAGCAGCACATGACATGAGGTAGCTAGCTACCTGTTCCATTAAGTCAACCATTTGGCTTGATTGGAAAATATATAAAGTATGCACGCATTAATTAATTTATAAACGCAGTCACACATCTTAAATTTTGTGCATGGTTATATATATATATATATATATATTGGTAACAAGGAATCTTTTCATCGATCTTTTTGATTTTACTATTCAGGCCTAAGAGTAAACCTCAATTACACAATCACATCTTACTTGCATAATATATCAATCGTGGCAAAACTCGAACTGAAGACGCCTGTTAGCAACACACGTAAATGATGCATGTACTGATGTACATGTGTCTGCCATGGCAATAGACTAGTGCCAGTGATTAATCTTAACTTTTTTTTTTTAGTGATAAAAAAAATATATCGTTTAAAAACAGAAAAAATAATGTACAACATTATAAGACATTAGGCATGCACCTCATGCATGCATGAGTTTTAAAAGTATGTGTAAACTATATATAAAACTAAAGGGAAAAGGACAGATATGCTAGCTTGATACCCAGGTATCAAGTATGATAGCATATATTGACCTTTAGATTAGATAGATTAGATCTATACCATTAATTAGGTATAGTGTGTATGCAACTATGATACTCCTTGTAACTCCTTTCCCTCCCATCCTCCTGTCTCCTTCCCTTCTTCTTCATCTCTGTTAGAGATGTGCGAGCTCCCTTCCCTTCTCCACCTCCGGCTTCGGTTCTCTCTCCCGCTTTCCTCCTCCACCAGTTTCCTGCATCTACCTCAACCCCACCTATGTCCTTTTCATTTTTTTATAAAAGACCCTTTATTGTAATACCCCGCTTCTTAAGCCGGTCTGATTTCACGGTTGAACCGGTTTAACCATGCAGGAACCGAGCCAGAGGAAATTAGAGCGGGTTCCTTATGGGCTATGATGGCACGGGTGACCCTAAACACCGGCTGGCCCGACAAGTCCGAGCCAGTGCCAGAAGAGACGGGAGTGCCCAAACCGTGTACGTGCACCTACCATAAGGCTATGTACGGATAAAACAGGTATTATATCCGTATTTTAAGGTATATACGTATGCTACATCATATGCCTGGGGTGGGGTTCGCGCCGAGGTCCGAACCCGGTCAAAATCCCAAGTCTTGGCTCTTAGGTGGGTAGGACAGGCGGGTGCACCCACCTGAGTGACCCATCCAAGAGCACTATTCACTTAATTAGGAATAGTATATAAGGCTTTATGATTTCCTTTTCTTTCCATTTATTACCTCGTACGTTGGTGAGAAAAGTAAAGAGGAGAGAGAAAAGAAAGGGAAGAAGAAAGGAAGAGAAGGAAGAGGAAGAAATGAAGGATTTCAGTGGAGCCGAAGCTTGATCTTCTCATTCCGATGCCGGGAGAGTGATCTTCAACTCTAGATCTACAGTTAGAGGTAAGCAAAGTTGGGTTTTGTGAACATTCACCATACCCAAGCTTTAAACCCTTGATTCGAGTATAGTTTCTTGAGACCTT